>NW_027477101.1:7500-17500 GCF_051020955.1 Megalopta genalis
CCCATCGCATCGAGTAAACTTTTTTAATAACGCTTCCGCACGATTCTAAATGCTTAATCCATATGTGAAATCGTTCACTGATCACGAATATCGTATTTAAAAAATTACAAAAATTTATTTTTCAAATAATCAAAAAAACCGAAAAATCACAAGAGTAAAGTACCATTATTTTAAACAATATGTCGTTCTAAATGCTTAATCCCTATGTAAAAAAGTTATCTAAGCAAGAATATGTAATTGAAAAAAATTAGAAAAATTTATTTTAGCCGTAAATCGAAAATAATGGGGACACCGGAGCTGTTCGAAGCGCGAGACGCGCCGCGTACGGCCGAATATTTTCTAAGTCCCAACGTACCGATCAAGAGTAAAGTACCATTTTCCTACATTAGATTTCGTTCTAAATGCTTAATCCCTATGTAAAAACGTTAGTTAAGCAAGAATATCGTATTTTTAAAAAAATCTAATGATAGGATTTTCAGAAATTGAAAAAACCGAAAAATGTCAAGAGTAAAGTGCATTTTCTGACATTAGATTTCGTTCTAAATGCTTAATCCCTATGTAGAAACGTTAGTTAAGCAAGAATATCGTATTTTTAAAAAAATCTAATGATAGGATTTTTCAGAAAATTGAAAAAACCGTAAAATGTCAAGAGTAAAGTGCCCTTATTTTAAACAATGTATCGTTCTAAATGCTTAATCCCTATGTAAAAAAGTTATTTTAGCAGGAATATGTCATTGAAAAAAATTAGAAAAATTTATTTTAGCCGTAAATCGAAAATAATGGGGACACCGGAGCTGTTCGAAGCGCCGAGCGCGCCGCGTACGCCCGAATATTTTCAAAGTCCCAACGTACCGATCAAGAGTAAAGTACCATTTTCCTACATTAGATTTCGTTCTAAATGCTTAATCCCTATGTAAAAACGTTAGTTAAGCAAGAATATCGTATTTTTAAAAAATCTAATGATAGGATTTTCCAGAAAATTGAAAAAACCGAAAAATGTCAAGAGTAAAGTGCCATTTTCTGACATTAGATTTCGTTCTAAATGCTTAATCCCTATGTAGAAACGTTAGTTAAGCAAGAATATCGTATTTTTAAAAAAATCTAATGATAGGATTTTTCAGAAAATTGAAAAAACCGTAAAATGTCAAGAGTAAAGTGCCCTTATTTTAAACAATGTATCGTTCTAAATGCTTAATCCCTATGTAAAAAAGTTATTTTAGCAGGAATATGTTATTGAAAAAAATTAGAAAAATTTATTTTAGCCGTAAATCGAAAATAATGGGGACACCGGAGCTGTTCGAAGCGCCGAGCGCGCCGCGTACGCCCGAATATTTTCAAAGTCCCAACGTACCGATCAAGAGTAAAGTACCATTTTCCTACATTAGATTTCGTTCTAAATGCTTAATCCCTATGTAAAAACGTTAGTTAAGCAAGAATATCGTATTTTTAAAAAAATCTAATGATAGGATTTTCCAGAAAATTGAAAAAACCGAAAAATGTCAAGAGTAAAGTGCCATTTTCTGACATTAGATTTCGTTCTAAATGCTTAATCCCTATGTAGAAACGTTAGTTAAGCAAGAATATCGTATTTTTAAAAAAATCTAATGATAGGATTTTTCAGAAAATTGAAAAAACCGTAAAATGTCAAGAGTAAAGTGCCCTTATTTTAAACAATGTATCGTTCTAAATGCTTAATCCCTATGTAAAAAAGTTATTTAAGCAGGAATATGTTATTGAAAAAAATTAGAAAAATTTATTTTAGCCGTAAATCGAAAATAATGGATCGAGCGAATCGGTCGATTGCGCCGAGACGCGCTATGATGCAACAGACGAGCGATTGGAACGCCCGAATATTTTCAAAGTCCCAACGTACCGATCAAGAGTAAAGTACCATTTTCCTACATTAGATTTCGTTCTAAATGCTTAATCCCTATGTAAAAACGTTAGTTAAGCAAGAATATCGTATTTTTAAAAAAATCTAATGATAGGATTTCCCAGAAAATTGAAAAAACCGAAAAATGTCAAGAGTAAAGTGCCATTTTCTGACATTAGATTTCGTTCTAAATGCTTAATCCCTATGTAGAAACGTTAGTTAAGCAAGAATATCGTATTTTTAAAAAAATCTAATGATAGGATTTTTCAGAAAATTGAAAAAACCGTAAAATGTCAAGAGTAAAGTGCCCTTACTTTAAACAATGTATCGTTCTAAATGCTTAATCCCTATGTAAAAAAGTTATTTAAGCAGGAATATGTTATTGAAAAAAATTAGAAAAATTTATTTTAGCCGTAAATCGAAAATAATGGATCGAGCGAATCGGTCGATTGCGCCGAGACGCGCTATGATGCAACAGACGAGCGATTGGAACGCCCGAATATTTTCAAAGTCCCAACGTACCGATCAAGAGTAAAGTACCATTTTCCTACATTAGATTTCGTTCTAAATGCTTAATCCCTATGTAAAAACGTTAGTTAAGCAAGAATATCGTATTTTTAAAAAAATCTAATGATAGGATTTCCCAGAAAATTGAAAAAACCGAAAAATGTCAAGAGTAAAGTGCCATTTTCTGACATTAGATTTCGTTCTAAATGCTTAATCCCTATGTAGAAACGTTAGTTAAGCAAGAATATCGTATTTTTAAAAAAATCTAATGATAGGATTTTTCAGAAAATTGAAAAAACCGTAAAATGTCAAGAGTAAAGTGCCCTTATTTTAAACAATGTATCGTTCTAAATGCTTAATCCCTATGTAAAAAAGTTATTTTAGCAGGAATATGTTATTGAAAAAAATTAGAAAAATTTATTTTAGCCGTAAATCGAAAATAATGGGGACACCGGAGCTGTTCGAAGCGCCGAGCGCGCCGCGTACGCCCGAATATTTTCAAAGTCCCAACGTACCGATCAAGAGTAAAGTACCATTTTCCTACATTAGATTTCGTTCTAAATGCTTAATCCCTATGTAAAAACGTTAGTTAAGCAAGAATATCGTATTTTTAAAAAAATCTAATGATAGGATTTTCCAGAAAATTGAAAAAACCGAAAAATGTCAAGAGTAAAGTGCCATTTTCTGACATTAGATTTCGTTCTAAATGCTTAATCCCTATGTAGAAACGTTAGTTAAGCAAGAATATCGTATTTTTAAAAAAATCTAATGATAGGATTTTTCAGAAAATTGAAAAAACCGTAAAATGTCAAGAGTAAAGTGCCCTTATTTTAAACAATGTATCGTTCTAAATGCTTAATCCCTATGTAAAAAAGTTATTTAAGCAGGAATATGTTATTGAAAAAAATTAGAAAAATTTATTTTAGCCGTAAATCGAAAATAATGGATCGAGCGAATCGGTCGATTGCGCCGAGACGCGCTATGATGCAACAGACGAGCGATTGGAACGCCCGAATATTTTCAAAGTCCCAACGTACCGATCAAGGGTAAAGTACCATTTTCCTACATTAGATTTCGTTCTAAATGCTTAATCCCTATGTAAAAACGTTAGTTAAGCAAGAATATCGTATTTTTAAAAAAATCTAATGATAGGATTTCCCAGAAAATTGAAAAAACCGAAAAATGTCAAGAGTAAAGTGCCATTTTCTGACATTAGATTTCGTTCTAAATGCTTAATCCCTATGTAGAAACGTTAGTTAAGCAAGAATATCGTATTTTTAAAAAAATCTAATGATAGGATTTTTCAGAAAATTGAAAAAACCGTAAAATGTCAAGAGTAAAGTGCCCTTATTTTAAACAATGTATCGTTCTAAATGCTTAATCCCTATGTAAAAAAGTTATTTTAGCAGGAATATGTTATTGAAAAAAATTAGAAAAATTTATTTTAGCCGTAAATCGAAAATAATGGATCGAGCGAATCGGTCGATTGCGCCGAGACGCGCTATGATGCAACAGACGAGCGATTGGAACGCCCGAATATTTTCAAAGTCCCAACGTACCGATCAAGAGTAAAGTACCATTTTCCTACATTAGATTTCGTTCTAAATGCTTAATCCCTATGTAAAAACGTTAGTTAAGCAAGAATATCGTATTTTTAAAAAAATCTAATGATAGGATTTCCCAGAAAATTGAAAAAACCGAAAAATGTCAAGAGTAAAGTGCCATTTTCTGACATTAGATTTCGTTCTAAATGCTTAATCCCTATGTAGAAACGTTAGTTAAGCAAGAATATCGTATTTTTAAAAAAATCTAATGATAGGATTTTTCAGAAAATTGAAAAAACCGTAAAATGTCAAGAGTAAAGTGCCCTTATTTTAAACAATGTATCGTTCTAAATGCTTAATCCCTATGTAAAAAAGTTATTTTAGCAGGAATATGTTATTGAAAAAAATTAGAAAAATTTATTTTAGCCGTAAATCGAAAATAATGGATCGAGCGAATCGGTCGATTGCGCCGAGACGCGCTATGATGCAACAGACGAGCGATTGGAACGCCCGAATATTTTCAAAGTCCCAACGTACCGATCAAGAGTAAAGTACCATTTTCCTACATTAGATTTCGTTCTAAATGCTTAATCCCTATGTAAAAACGTTAGTTAAGCAAGAATATCGTATTTTTAAAAAAATCTAATGATAGGATTTCCCAGAAAATTGAAAAAACCGAAAAATGTCAAGAGTAAAGTGCCATTTTCTGACATTAGATTTCGTTCTAAATGCTTAATCCCTATGTAGAAACGTTAGTTAAGCAAGAATATCGTATTTTTAAAAAAATCTAATGATAGGATTTTTCAGAAAATTGAAAAAACCGTAAAATGTCAAGAGTAAAGTGCCCTTACTTTAAACAATGTATCGTTCTAAATGCTTAATCCCTATGTAAAAAAGTTATTTAAGCAGGAATATGTTATTGAAAAAAATTAGAAAAATTTATTTTAGCCGTAAATCGAAAATAATGGATCGAGCGAATCGGTCGATTGCGCCGAGACGCGCTATGATGCAACAGACGAGCGATTGGAACGCCCGAATATTTTCAAAGTCCCAACGTACCGATCAAGAGTAAAGTACCATTTTCCTACATTAGATTTCGTTCTAAATGCTTAATCCCTATGTAAAAACGTTAGTTAAGCAAGAATATCGTATTTTTAAAAAAATCTAATGATAGGATTTTCCAGAAAATTGAAAAAACCGAAAAATGTCAAGAGTAAAGTGCCATTTTCTGACATTAGATTTCGTTCTAAATGCTTAATCCCTATGTAGAAACGTTAGTTAAGCAAGAATATCGTATTTTTAAAAAAATCTAATGATAGGATTTTTCAGAAAATTGAAAAAACCGTAAAATGTCAAGAGTAAAGTGCCCTTATTTTAAACAATGTATCGTTCTAAATGCTTAATCCCTATGTAAAAAAGTTATTTTAGCAGGAATATGTCATTGAAAAAAATTAGAAAAATTTATTTTAGCCGTAAATCGAAAATAATGGGGACACCGGAGCTGTTCGAAGCGCCGAGCGCGCCGCGTACGCCCGAATATTTTCAAAGTCCCAACGTACCGATCAAGAGTAAAGTACCATTTTCCTACATTAGATTTCGTTCTAAATGCTTAATCCCTATGTAAAAACGTTAGTTAAGCAAGAATATCGTATTTTTAAAAAAATCTAATGATAGGATTTTTCAGAAAATTGAAAAAACCGTAAAATGTCAAGAGTAAAGTGCCCTTATTTTAAACAATGTATCGTTCTAAATGCTTAATCCCTATGTAAAAAAGTTATTTAAGCAGGATTATGTTATTGAAAAAAATTAGAAAAATTTATTTTAGCCGTAAATCGAAAATAATGGATCGAGCGAATCGGTCGATTGCGCCGAGACGCGCTATGATGCAACAGACGAGCGATTGGAACGCCCGAATATTTTCAAAGTCCCAACGTACCGATCAAGAGTAAAGTACCATTTTCCTACATTAGATTTCGTTCTAAATGCTTAATCCCTATGTAAAAACGTTAGTTAAGCAAGAATATCGTATTTTTAAAAAAATCTAATGATAGGATTTTCCAGAAAATTGAAAAAACCGAAAAATGTCAAGAGTAAAGTGCCATTTTCTGACATTAGATTTCGTTCTAAATGCTTAATCCCTATGTAGAAACGTTAGTTAAGCAAGAATATCGTATTTTTAAAAAAATCTAATGATAGGATTTTTCAGAAAATTGAAAAAACCGTAAAATGTCAAGAGTAAAGTGCCCTTATTTTAAACAATGTATCGTTCTAAATGCTTAATCCCTATGTAAAAAAGTTATTTAAGCAGGAATATGTTATTGAAAAAAATTAGAAAAATTTATTTTAGCCGTAAATCGAAAATAATGGATCGAGCGAATCGGTCGATTGCGCCGAGACGCGCTATGATGCAACAGACGAGCGATTGGAACGCCCGAATATTTTCAAAGTCCCAACGTACCGATCAAGGGTAAAGTACCATTTTCCTACATTAGATTTCGTTCTAAATGCTTAATCCCTATGTAAAAACGTTAGTTAAGCAAGAATATCGTATTTTTAAAAAAATCTAATGATAGGATTTCCCAGAAAATTGAAAAAACCGAAAAATGTCAAGAGTAAAGTGCCATTTTCTGACATTAGATTTCGTTCTAAATGCTTAATCCCTATGTAGAAACGTTAGTTAAGCAAGAATATCGTATTTTTAAAAAAATCTAATGATAGGATTTTTCAGAAAATTGAAAAAACCGTAAAATGTCAAGAGTAAAGTGCCCTTATTTTAAACAATGTATCGTTCTAAATGCTTAATCCCTATGTAAAAAAGTTATCTAAGCAAGAATATGTTATTGAAAAAAATTAGAAAAATTTATTTTAGCCGTAAATCGAAAAGAAGTCTGTTCGTTTCTCTGTCTCTCTCGCGCGATCGAACTATCGATGTTTCCCGACAAACTATTGGAAGTTTAATTAAACTTTATACATGAAATTACTCGTTTTGATCCCCGCTACACAGCCGTATACTTTTTATAATTTTGTGGAATCGGGAACCTTGAAATATTTATCATAACGCGGATCGACTGTCTCTGTCTCTTTCTAGATCGGAAGAATCGATGTTTCCCGGCAAACTATTGGGAGTTTAATTAAACTTTATACATGAAATTACTCGTTCTGATCCCCGCTACACAGCCGTAAACTTTTTATAAATTTGTGGAATCGGGAACCTCGAAATATTTATCATAACGCGGATCGACTGTCTCTGTCTCTTTCTAGATCGGAAGAATCGATGTTTCCCGGCAAACTATTGGGAGATTAATTAAACTTTATACATGAAATTACTCGTTTTGATCCCCGCTACACAGCCGTATACTTTTTATAATTTTGTGGAATCGGGAACCTTGAAATATTTATCATAACGCGGATCGACTGTCTCTGTCTCTTTCTAGATCGGAAGAATCGATGTTTCCCGGCAAACTATTGGGAGTTTAATTAAACTTTATACATGAAATTACTCGTTCTGATCCCCGCTACACAGCCGTAAACTTTTTATAAATTTGTGGAATCGGGAACCTCGAAATATTTATCATAACGCGGATCGACTGTCTCTGTCTCTTTCTAGATCGGAAGAATCGATGTTTCCCGGAAAACTATTGGGAGTTTAATTAAACTTTATACATGAAATTACTCGTTCTGATCCCCGCTACACAGCCGTATACTTTTTATAATTTTGTGGAATCGGGAACCTTGAAATATTTATCATAACGCGGATCGACTGTCTCTGTCTCTTTCTAGATCGGAAGAATCGATGTTTCCCGGCAAACTATTGGGAGTTTAATTAAACTTTATACATGAAATTACTCGTTCTGATCCCCGCTACACAGCCGTATACTTTTTATAATTTTGTGGAATCGGGAACCTCGAAATATTTATCATAACGCGGATCGACTGTCTCTGTCTCTTTCTAGATCGGAAGAATCGATGTTTCCCGGAAAACTATTGGGAGTTTAATTAAACTTTATACATGAAATTACTCGTTCTGATCCCCGCTACACAGCCGTAAACTTTTTATAAATTTGTGGAATCGGGAACCTCGAAATATTTATCATAACGCGGATCGACTGTCTCTGTCTCTTTCTAGATCGGAAGAATCGATGTTTCCCGGAAAACTATTGGGAGTTTAATTAAACTTTATACATGAAATTACTCGTTCTGATCCCCGCTACACAGCCGTATACTTTTTATAATTTTGTGGAATCGGGAACCTTGAAATATTTATCATAACGCGGATCGACTGTCTCTGTCTCTTTCTAGATCGGAAGAATCGATGTTTCCCGGCAAACTATTGGGAGTTTAATTAAACTTTATACATGAAATTACTCGTTCTGATCCCCGCTACACAGCCGTATACTTTTTATAATTTTGTGGAATCGGGAACCTCGAAATATTTATCATAACGCGGATCGACTGTCTCTGTCTCTTTCTAGATCGGAAGAATCGATGTTTCCCGGAAAACTATTGGGAGTTTAATTAAACTTTATACATGAAATTACTCGTTCTGATCCCCGCTACACAGCCGTAAACTTTTTATAAATTTGTGGAATCGGGAACCTCGAAATATTTATCATAACGCGGATCGACTGTCTCTGTCTCTTTCTAGATCGGAAGAATCGATGTTTCCCGGCAAACTATTGGGAGATTAATTAAACTTTATACATGAAATTACTCGTTCTGATCCCCGCTACACAGCCGTATACTTTTTATAATTTTGTGGAATCGGGAACCTCGAAATATTTATCATAACGCGGATCGACTGTCTCTGTCTCTTTCTAGATCGGAAGAATCGATGTTTCCCGGCAAACTATTGGGAGTTTAATTAAACTTTATACATGAAATTACTCGTTTTGATCCCCGCTACACAGCCGTATACTTTTTATAATTTTGTGGAATCGGGAACCTTGAAATATTTATCATAACGCGGATCGACTGTCTCTGTCTCTTTCTAGATCGGAAGAATCGATGTTTCCCGGCAAACTATTGGGAGTTTAATTAAACTTTATACATGAAATTACTCGTTCTGATCCCCGCTACACAGCCGTAAACTTTTTATAAATTTGTGGAATCGGGAACCTCGAAATATTTATCATAACGCGGATCGACTGTCTCTGTCTCTTTCTAGATCGGAAGAATCGATGTTTCCCGGAAAACTATTGGGAGTTTAATTAAACTTTATACATGAAATTACTCGTTCTGATCCCCGCTACACAGCCGTATACTTTTTATAATTTTGTGGAATCGGGAACCTTGAAATATTTATCATAACGCGGATCGACTGTCTCTGTCTCTTTCTAGATCGGAAGAATCGATGTTTCCCGGCAAACTATTGGGAGTTTAATTAAACTTTATACATGAAATTACTCGTTCTGATCCCCGCTACACAGCCGTATACTTTTTATAATTTTGTGGAATCGGGAACCTCGAAATATTTATCATAACGCGGATCGACTGTCTCTGTCTCTTTCTAGATCGGAAGAATCGATGTTTCCCGGAAAACTATTGGGAGTTTAATTAAACTTTATACATGAAATTACTCGTTCTGATCCCCGCTACACAGCCGTAAACTTTTTATAAATTTGTGGAATCGGGAACCTCGAAATATTTATCATAACGCGGATCGACTGTCTCTGTCTCTTTCTAGATCGGAAGAATCGATGTTTCCCGGCAAACTATTGGGAGATTAATTAAACTTTATACATGAAATTACTCGTTTTGATCCCCGCTACACAGCCGTATACTTTTTATAATTTTGTGGAATCGGGAACCTTGAAATATTTATCATAACGCGGATCGACTGTCTCTGTCTCTTTCTAGATCGGAAGAATCGATGTTTCCCGGCAAACTATTGGGAGTTTAATTAAACTTTATACATGAAATTACTCGTTTTGATCCCCGCTACACAGCCGTATACTTTTTATAAATTTGTGGAATCGGGAACCTCGAAATATTTATCATAACGCGGATCGACTGTCTCTGTCTCTTTCTAGATCGGAAGAATCGATGTTTCCCGGAAAACTATTGGGAGTTTAATTAA
>NW_027477101.1:22500-27500 GCF_051020955.1 Megalopta genalis
CCGGCGATCACGGGGATCGCATCAGTGGAGACTGTCCTGTAGGCTTTGACGCAGCCAAGCAGAACATGCCTCTGCGCCCTGGTGAGCACTTTACTCGTCCCAGAGGTAAGGCGGTCTGCCCAGCCCGCGGCAGCATACGTGACGATTGGGACAAACAAGCCGCGGTACAAAGTACGCATCGTCCGATATCCCAATCCCCAGTTCGACTTAGCAATCCTTGCTAGCGCATTAAACGTTCGCAAGGACTTGGCATTCAAATACTCGACATGGGAATGGATACCCAGTCTAGAGTCAAAATGCACGCCAAGGTAACGCACAGAGTCCTTGGCGGCAATATTCCGACCTCCTACTTTTATCACAGGTGGCCTCTCTCTGTCGAGAGAGCCTTTTAAGAATAACATCTCGGTCTTGGTCGCAGACAGCGACAATTTCTGCTGGTCGCACCAGCGAGAAATGGTGTCCACAACCAATTGGCCATTGCTTTCTAGACCCTTCCTGCTGTTCGCGAAGATCAAGACAAGAAGGTCGTCTGCATAGGCGATGGGCTCGCAAGCGAGCCCGGCGTTCGATAAGAGCTGTAGAACCTCGTCGAAGACTAAGTTCCAACAGCTCGGACCAAGAATCGATCCCTGTGGGCAGCCCTTAGTGACTTTCTTCCGCACTGCACCGCGATCAGACACCATAGTCACCACGCGGCCGTCGAAGTAGTCGACCACCAATCTAAGTAGGTTTTTTGGGCAGCCTCGCTTCCTCAACGCGTTGAGTATGCTTGGCCACCAGACATTATCAAAGGCCGCAGCAATGTCGAAGAGCAGACCCACGACGTACTTTTCCTCTCGACCGGACGCAAGCTCCCTCATCTTTACCACGGCATCAGTCGTGGATCGATGCGGCCTGAATCCGTATTGCCGATCGGAGGCGTAGTCGGGGTGCAAAAACAAACTAGCTAATCGCGTAGCGATTAGCTTCTCCAAGACTTTGCCTACGACCGAAAGCAAGCATATTGGTCTGTAGGACTTTATCTCCGTTTCAGGTTTCTCGGGTCCTTTAAGGATGGTAATGATGGACCCGACTTTCCATTCCACGGGAAAGACTCCGTGTGCCAGGCATCCGTTGTAGAGTCGGAGGAGCTCGCGTGAGATTGTATTACACGAACGTTTTAAAATCTCCGGCTCGATCCGATCTAGGCCTGGACACTTGCCGCTCTTCAGTCGGTTGACCGCCGATCTGAGCTCCGAGAGGGTGAAGGGACTGGCGTCCTCACTCTCCGGCTCGATGGCAGCTTCCCTCCTGACTCGCGCATGATCCGGGGAGTCATTCGCGGGGCTATCGTCCGGAATTAACCCCTCCAGCAGCGCGGAAGCGGTGGAGTCCCAGTCTGTGGTGTAACCCTGGGCAGTGTTACGATTTATATTCGAGATGACCGTGCTGGCTGTCATCTTCTGCCTCGTGATCTTATAAATGAGGCCCCAGGGTTCCTTGTTTCCCTGCTCGGTCACGAATGCACGCCAGCTGTGCGACCGAGCAGCTTTGATGGCGGCTTTGTAGGCCTTTCTCTGTTTAAGATACTCGGTCCTCTTGGCCGCCCTCTGCTCCTCTGAACATGCTGCGTTCTGCGAGGCTCGTCTAAGTTTGTAGACTCGCCTCTTTTGCCTCGTCAGGTCGGCCGTCCACCATGGGACGGATTTTGAATGCCACTGCTTGGTTGGCATCGAGGAGTCGCACGCTTGGACGATCATTCTTTCGATCTCCTGTGCTAGATGTTCGACATCCCCCTTATTGTTCAATGGATCGGGGGATATACTCCTCTTACTTTCCTGCAGCGCCTTGTCGAACTCGGGCCATTTTGCGCTTCGGAGTCGGAACCTTGGTAATAATCCGTTCCGGTTGGTGCTGCTGTTGCTACTAATTTCGGCAGCACCGTCCTCGGCGCAAAAACTCAAAGAAAACTCTATGACTCGGTGGTCGCTGGTCGTCAGGTCCTCGCGGACCTTCCAACCTCGCACCTTGTCGCAAATATCAGGTGTCGATAGTGTGACGTCGATGTATGACTGTCCACTAGGGCTGGAAAACGTCGGAGCGTTTCCAGCCTCGTTCAAGACAACCAAGCCATGGCTCACGATAAACTCTTCGAGTTTACGGCCTCTCACGTCCGTCTCCGCGCTGCCCCACTGGGCTGATTTCGCGTTAACGTCGGCAGAGATAATGACTCGGTTATGCTTAAGTGCGGAAAGAGCTCTCTCCAACCGCGCCAGACCTGATTCAACGTCATCGGAGCATTGAAAGTACTGGCTGATCAGGAAGAAGCTCCCAAACGAACCCGAGATGCTGACACAGGACAAATGCGTGTCGCACAAGTTAGAGACTTTGACCACGGTTAGATCCGGGTTTCTGACCGCTATTGCAGCCATCACCGGTTCGCCTGCCGTGATCAGCCTCGTTCTCAAGCCTAGCCCGGGCACAGTACCCCGCCAGCTATATGGCTCTTGTGCAAGCAACACATCTACCCCTCGCCTATGCATCTCAGTCCGGACTTCGTCGGTCACGTTTCGGGCCCGCTGCATGTTATGCTGCATGACCCGTATGACTCTCGAGCGTCGCCGGTCGTTTGTACTATCCATTCGAGATTCAAATTATTATTCCTGTCTAATGCGAGACATCTCCAAAACCAGCGCTTCCTGATAGGAGGCGCAGGCCGGGTCTCGCGACTTATGCTCAGATGGTCGCCCTCTGTCTTTACAGTTGGAGCAAACCGGAGGCTTGCTCTTCCTGTTACAGAGCGCATACCCGTGCCCTTTTTCGGCACAATGTCCGCAGACATCCTCTTTGAATTTGCAGCGCTTCGCCGTGTGCCCGAAGCGCTGGCACTTATAGCATCGGGTGACCTGTATGAAGTCCCGCACACGACAGGAACTCCACCCGAGGTACACCCGGTCCCCTCTCTGCGCCAGCCGCCGACGAATCTGCGGACTGACGGCCACTACCCAGTTGGCTGTCTCCGGGGTCTTGCCAGCCATGCGACTGACCCGAACACCCGAAGGCACATCCTTCTGGGACGCCTCAGAGAGGTTTTGCCTCCAAAGACTGGAGGCAATTTCCTCCTTGCCCATCCCTTTCGGAATGTCATAAATCAGGACCTCGGGGTCCCGTTTGCTGGGCAAGGAGACGGACAGTCCCGCACTCGCCAGCTTCTTATTGCCTACGAAGGCTTTTAGGTCCTCCTTGCGATCGGTTTCGACGACGATGCCACCGGAGTGGATGCGTCGAACCGATCTGACACGGATCGCCTCCTTCGCAGGTTTTACGATCGACAGAACAGCTCTCTTAGTAGCATCGCTGTTCTGTCCTTTATCCTTTGGCGGGAAGATACGCACCACGTATTGTGTCGGTGGTCTTCTCGCCTCCGGAGTCGCTGACTGGTTGACCTTTGCCACTTGGGCGTAGGTCAACTGCGCGGCATTGGAGACCGTCTTCGGGAGGGTTCCCTTGGACGGCCCAGGTCGCGCCGCACTCATTACGGCAGGACGCGCTTTTAGGTCCGCCCTGACCGCGGCGAGTTGCCCTTCGACGAAGCTGTTTCGTTGAATCAGCTCCTGGACCAACTCGTTGAGTGCTCCGACTTCTGCTAGTATCTTCGACCCGGACTCCTTGTTGACTTTCGACTCGGGTCGAAAGCAAAAGGTCCGTATCTCCGATACTCGCCTGAAGGCTTCGTCTCTCACGAGATCGAGAGGCCGTACCTTGTGCCCGGAAACCGTCCCCTTCGATTTCCTGGCCTGGTTTGCTGCGGCCTTGCCAGTAGGTGCGACTGGCTTGGCACGCTTCGACTTTTTGGTGACGGTTTTCCAACCGCCACCTTCGGGGTCTTCGACACGCACGGGTGCCGGTTGCACCTTCACGAGCGTGTCTTTGACTGATTCGATTTTTCTGGGTTTCTCCTTCCCAGCCTTGCGGCTGGGGGAGTCCCCCGACTTGGGCGCTGTCCCCACGTTACCGGTGTCCGGCGCGCCTTCTACCGTGGCCTCAGTTTTCACCGAGACCGCTCGCGTGGGTGTCACGCATCTCTCCAAGGTCACACGAGGATTGGCGATGTTCAGCACCTTCCCGGACCTTGTCTTTTTCGCAGACGCAGGAGGGCTAACAGCTGCTGCTGTAGCTTCCGCGTCTGTGGCGACGGCTTCACTCCGAGTAGGAGCTGGACCCGCCGACTTCGAACGTTCAATTTGTACTTTCAATTTAGATCCCATAGTTAGATCTTTGCCTTCATCCGGTACGCTCCCCGGCCACCACCGACCCACACATTTTGGAACCCGCCATCAGGCTGGGTTAGGGCTACGCACCGGACATAGTCTGCTGACTGGGCCGATTGCTCAACCCAGCCCGCGTCCTCGCCCGTCAGAACCCACTCGCCGAAGCGTATGGTCGTTCCAAGCCGATTGACTGGACCAGGGCTGCTTTTCTCGTCCAGCCTCCCATCTAGCCGAAGCAGAGGCCAAAGGTACGTGTTGGGGACGTCTCACCCGCAGGAGAGGGCCCCCTCAGATCCCAGGATCCTCTTTTCCGACGACAAGGGTCGCCACGCACGGCAAACACGCGGGAGACAGCAGTCGGAGAGGCTGCCTCTTCCTCTCCACCACACTTCGTTCGGTTCGCTGCGTTTTGAGAACACGAGCTATCCAGCGGTACCTTTTTCGTGGAGGCTCAAGTGTGGCTAGGGCACGTTTGCCCCTTGCGGCCTGGGTTGCCCAGGTGATTGGTTGCATCCCGATTTCTAGATCCAGCGGCATGTTGCTACGTGGCGCGCTCAGACAACGAAAATGCGGCATTCCGGTCAGACCAGAAAAACCGCACAACGTGACGCGGGGGACTGCAGCCACAAGTGACAACAGTCCCCCGGTAGGGAGTAGTACAGCATATTCAATGCTGTACATGAACACGCCACAGCCCGTATGCTTAGTTCAAGGGCCTCGCCATTATGCGAAGTACTACATGTACAACGC
>NW_027477101.1:37500-45000 GCF_051020955.1 Megalopta genalis
GTAAAGTGCCATTTTCTGACATTAGATTTCGTTCTAAATGCTTAATCCCTATGTAGAAACGTTAGTTAAGCAAGAATATCGTATTTTTAAAAAAATCTAATGATAGGATTTTTCAGAAAATTGAAAAAACCGTAAAATGTCAAGAGTAAAGTGCCCTTATTTTAAACAATGTATCGTTCTAAATGCTTAATCCCTATGTAAAAAAGTTATTTTAGCAGGAATATGTCATTGAAAAAAATTAGAAAAATTTATTTTAGCCGTAAATCGAAAATAATGGGGACACCGGAGCTGTTCGAAGCGCCGAGCGCGCCGCGTACGCCCGAATATTTTCAAAGTCCCAACGTACCGATCAAGAGTAAAGTACCATTTTCCTACATTAGATTTCGTTCTAAATGCTTAATCCCTATGTAAAAACGTTAGTTAAGCAAGAATATCGTATTTTTAAAAAAATCTAATGATAGGATTTTCCAGAAAATTGAAAAAACCGAAAAATGTCAAGAGTAAAGTGCCATTTTCTGACATTAGATTTCGTTCTAAATGCTTAATCCCTATGTAGAAACGTTAGTTAAGCAAGAATATCGTATTTTTAAAAAAATCTAATGATAGGATTTTTCAGAAAATTGAAAAAACCGTAAAATGTCAAGAGTAAAGTGCCCTTATTTTAAACAATGTATCGTTCTAAATGCTTAATCCCTATGTAAAAAAGTTATTTTAGCAGGAATATGTTATTGAAAAAAATTAGAAAAATTTATTTTAGCCGTAAATCGAAAATAATGGGGACACCGGAGCTGTTCGAAGCGCCGAGCGCGCCGCGTACGCCCGAATATTTTCAAAGTCCCAACGTACCGATCAAGAGTAAAGTACCATTTTCCTACATTAGATTTCGTTCTAAATGCTTAATCCCTATGTAAAAACGTTAGTTAAGCAAGAATATCGTATTTTTAAAAAAATCTAATGATAGGATTTTCCAGAAAATTGAAAAAACCGAAAAATGTCAAGAGTAAAGTGCCATTTTCTGACATTAGATTTCGTTCTAAATGCTTAATCCCTATGTAGAAACGTTAGTTAAGCAAGAATATCGTATTTTTAAAAAAATCTAATGATAGGATTTTTCAGAAAATTGAAAAAACCGTAAAATGTCAAGAGTAAAGTGCCCTTATTTTAAACAATGTATCGTTCTAAATGCTTAATCCCTATGTAAAAAAGTTATTTAAGCAGGAATATGTTATTGAAAAAAATTAGAAAAATTTATTTTAGCCGTAAATCGAAAATAATGGATCGAGCGAATCGGTCGATTGCGCCGAGACGCGCTATGATGCAACAGACGAGCGATTGGAACGCCCGAATATTTTCAAAGTCCCAACGTACCGATCAAGAGTAAAGTACCATTTTCCTACATTAGATTTCGTTCTAAATGCTTAATCCCTATGTAAAAACGTTAGTTAAGCAAGAATATCGTATTTTTAAAAAAATCTAATGATAGGATTTCCCAGAAAATTGAAAAAACCGAAAAATGTCAAGAGTAAAGTGCCATTTTCTGACATTAGATTTCGTTCTAAATGCTTAATCCCTATGTAGAAACGTTAGTTAAGCAAGAATATCGTATTTTTAAAAAAATCTAATGATAGGATTTTTCAGAAAATTGAAAAAACCGTAAAATGTCAAGAGTAAAGTGCCCTTACTTTAAACAATGTATCGTTCTAAATGCTTAATCCCTATGTAAAAAAGTTATTTAAGCAGGAATATGTTATTGAAAAAAATTAGAAAAATTTATTTTAGCCGTAAATCGAAAATAATGGATCGAGCGAATCGGTCGATTGCGCCGAGACGCGCTATGATGCAACAGACGAGCGATTGGAACGCCCGAATATTTTCAAAGTCCCAACGTACCGATCAAGAGTAAAGTACCATTTTCCTACATTAGATTTCGTTCTAAATGCTTAATCCCTATGTAAAAACGTTAGTTAAGCAAGAATATCGTATTTTTAAAAAAATCTAATGATAGGATTTCCCAGAAAATTGAAAAAACCGAAAAATGTCAAGAGTAAAGTGCCATTTTCTGACATTAGATTTCGTTCTAAATGCTTAATCCCTATGTAGAAACGTTAGTTAAGCAAGAATATCGTATTTTTAAAAAAATCTAATGATAGGATTTTTCAGAAAATTGAAAAAACCGTAAAATGTCAAG
This sequence comes from Megalopta genalis, assembly GCF_051020955.1. NCBI lineage: Eukaryota > Metazoa > Arthropoda > Insecta > Hymenoptera > Halictidae > Megalopta > Megalopta genalis. The sequence goes on from NW_027477101.1 coordinate 39,689, forward strand.
AGTAAAGTGCCCTTATTTTAAACAATGTATCGTTCTAAATGCTTAATCCCTATGTAAAAAAGTTATTTTAGCAGGAATATGTTATTGAAAAAAATTAGAAAAATTTATTTTAGCCGTAAATCGAAAATAATGGGGACACCGGAGCTGTTCGAAGCGCCGAGCGCGCCGCGTACGCCCGAATATTTTCAAAGTCCCAACGTACCGATCAAGAGTAAAGTACCATTTTCCTACATTAGATTTCGTTCTAAATGCTTAATCCCTATGTAAAAACGTTAGTTAAGCAAGAATATCGTATTTTTAAAAAAATCTAATGATAGGATTTTCCAGAAAATTGAAAAAACCGAAAAATGTCAAGAGTAAAGTGCCATTTTCTGACATTAGATTTCGTTCTAAATGCTTAATCCCTATGTAGAAACGTTAGTTAAGCAAGAATATCGTATTTTTAAAAAAATCTAATGATAGGATTTTTCAGAAAATTGAAAAAACCGTAAAATGTCAAGAGTAAAGTGCCCTTATTTTAAACAATGTATCGTTCTAAATGCTTAATCCCTATGTAAAAAAGTTATTTAAGCAGGAATATGTTATTGAAAAAAATTAGAAAAATTTATTTTAGCCGTAAATCGAAAATAATGGATCGAGCGAATCGGTCGATTGCGCCGAGACGCGCTATGATGCAACAGACGAGCGATTGGAACGCCCGAATATTTTCAAAGTCCCAACGTACCGATCAAGGGTAAAGTACCATTTTCCTACATTAGATTTCGTTCTAAATGCTTAATCCCTATGTAAAAACGTTAGTTAAGCAAGAATATCGTATTTTTAAAAAAATCTAATGATAGGATTTCCCAGAAAATTGAAAAAACCGAAAAATGTCAAGAGTAAAGTGCCATTTTCTGACATTAGATTTCGTTCTAAATGCTTAATCCCTATGTAGAAACGTTAGTTAAGCAAGAATATCGTATTTTTAAAAAAATCTAATGATAGGATTTTTCAGAAAATTGAAAAAACCGTAAAATGTCAAGAGTAAAGTGCCCTTATTTTAAACAATGTATCGTTCTAAATGCTTAATCCCTATGTAAAAAAGTTATTTTAGCAGGAATATGTTATTGAAAAAAATTAGAAAAATTTATTTTAGCCGTAAATCGAAAATAATGGATCGAGCGAATCGGTCGATTGCGCCGAGACGCGCTATGATGCAACAGACGAGCGATTGGAACGCCCGAATATTTTCAAAGTCCCAACGTACCGATCAAGAGTAAAGTACCATTTTCCTACATTAGATTTCGTTCTAAATGCTTAATCCCTATGTAAAAACGTTAGTTAAGCAAGAATATCGTATTTTTAAAAAAATCTAATGATAGGATTTCCCAGAAAATTGAAAAAACCGAAAAATGTCAAGAGTAAAGTGCCATTTTCTGACATTAGATTTCGTTCTAAATGCTTAATCCCTATGTAGAAACGTTAGTTAAGCAAGAATATCGTATTTTTAAAAAAATCTAATGATAGGATTTTTCAGAAAATTGAAAAAACCGTAAAATGTCAAGAGTAAAGTGCCCTTATTTTAAACAATGTATCGTTCTAAATGCTTAATCCCTATGTAAAAAAGTTATTTTAGCAGGAATATGTTATTGAAAAAAATTAGAAAAATTTATTTTAGCCGTAAATCGAAAATAATGGATCGAGCGAATCGGTCGATTGCGCCGAGACGCGCTATGATGCAACAGACGAGCGATTGGAACGCCCGAATATTTTCAAAGTCCCAACGTACCGATCAAGAGTAAAGTACCATTTTCCTACATTAGATTTCGTTCTAAATGCTTAATCCCTATGTAAAAACGTTAGTTAAGCAAGAATATCGTATTTTTAAAAAAATCTAATGATAGGATTTCCCAGAAAATTGAAAAAACCGAAAAATGTCAAGAGTAAAGTGCCATTTTCTGACATTAGATTTCGTTCTAAATGCTTAATCCCTATGTAGAAACGTTAGTTAAGCAAGAATATCGTATTTTTAAAAAAATCTAATGATAGGATTTTTCAGAAAATTGAAAAAACCGTAAAATGTCAAGAGTAAAGTGCCCTTACTTTAAACAATGTATCGTTCTAAATGCTTAATCCCTATGTAAAAAAGTTATTTAAGCAGGAATATGTTATTGAAAAAAATTAGAAAAATTTATTTTAGCCGTAAATCGAAAATAATGGATCGAGCGAATCGGTCGATTGCGCCGAGACGCGCTATGATGCAACAGACGAGCGATTGGAACGCCCGAATATTTTCAAAGTCCCAACGTACCGATCAAGAGTAAAGTACCATTTTCCTACATTAGATTTCGTTCTAAATGCTTAATCCCTATGTAAAAACGTTAGTTAAGCAAGAATATCGTATTTTTAAAAAAATCTAATGATAGGATTTTCCAGAAAATTGAAAAAACCGAAAAATGTCAAGAGTAAAGTGCCATTTTCTGACATTAGATTTCGTTCTAAATGCTTAATCCCTATGTAGAAACGTTAGTTAAGCAAGAATATCGTATTTTTAAAAAAATCTAATGATAGGATTTTTCAGAAAATTGAAAAAACCGTAAAATGTCAAGAGTAAAGTGCCCTTATTTTAAACAATGTATCGTTCTAAATGCTTAATCCCTATGTAAAAAAGTTATTTTAGCAGGAATATGTCATTGAAAAAAATTAGAAAAATTTATTTTAGCCGTAAATCGAAAATAATGGGGACACCGGAGCTGTTCGAAGCGCCGAGCGCGCCGCGTACGCCCGAATATTTTCAAAGTCCCAACGTACCGATCAAGAGTAAAGTACCATTTTCCTACATTAGATTTCGTTCTAAATGCTTAATCCCTATGTAAAAACGTTAGTTAAGCAAGAATATCGTATTTTTAAAAAAATCTAATGATAGGATTTTTCAGAAAATTGAAAAAACCGTAAAATGTCAAGAGTAAAGTGCCCTTATTTTAAACAATGTATCGTTCTAAATGCTTAATCCCTATGTAAAAAAGTTATTTAAGCAGGATTATGTTATTGAAAAAAATTAGAAAAATTTATTTTAGCCGTAAATCGAAAATAATGGATCGAGCGAATCGGTCGATTGCGCCGAGACGCGCTATGATGCAACAGACGAGCGATTGGAACGCCCGAATATTTTCAAAGTCCCAACGTACCGATCAAGAGTAAAGTACCATTTTCCTACATTAGATTTCGTTCTAAATGCTTAATCCCTATGTAAAAACGTTAGTTAAGCAAGAATATCGTATTTTTAAAAAAATCTAATGATAGGATTTTCCAGAAAATTGAAAAAACCGAAAAATGTCAAGAGTAAAGTGCCATTTTCTGACATTAGATTTCGTTCTAAATGCTTAATCCCTATGTAGAAACGTTAGTTAAGCAAGAATATCGTATTTTTAAAAAAATCTAATGATAGGATTTTTCAGAAAATTGAAAAAACCGTAAAATGTCAAGAGTAAAGTGCCCTTATTTTAAACAATGTATCGTTCTAAATGCTTAATCCCTATGTAAAAAAGTTATTTAAGCAGGAATATGTTATTGAAAAAAATTAGAAAAATTTATTTTAGCCGTAAATCGAAAATAATGGATCGAGCGAATCGGTCGATTGCGCCGAGACGCGCTATGATGCAACAGACGAGCGATTGGAACGCCCGAATATTTTCAAAGTCCCAACGTACCGATCAAGGGTAAAGTACCATTTTCCTACATTAGATTTCGTTCTAAATGCTTAATCCCTATGTAAAAACGTTAGTTAAGCAAGAATATCGTATTTTTAAAAAAATCTAATGATAGGATTTCCCAGAAAATTGAAAAAACCGAAAAATGTCAAGAGTAAAGTGCCATTTTCTGACATTAGATTTCGTTCTAAATGCTTAATCCCTATGTAGAAACGTTAGTTAAGCAAGAATATCGTATTTTTAAAAAAATCTAATGATAGGATTTTTCAGAAAATTGAAAAAACCGTAAAATGTCAAGAGTAAAGTGCCCTTATTTTAAACAATGTATCGTTCTAAATGCTTAATCCCTATGTAAAAAAGTTATCTAAGCAAGAATATGTTATTGAAAAAAATTAGAAAAATTTATTTTAGCCGTAAATCGAAAAGAAGTCTGTTCGTTTCTCTGTCTCTCTCGCGCGATCGAACTATCGATGTTTCCCGACAAACTATTGGAAGTTTAATTAAACTTTATACATGAAATTACTCGTTTTGATCCCCGCTACACAGCCGTATACTTTTTATAATTTTGTGGAATCGGGAACCTTGAAATATTTATCATAACGCGGATCGACTGTCTCTGTCTCTTTCTAGATCGGAAGAATCGATGTTTCCCGGCAAACTATTGGGAGTTTAATTAAACTTTATACATGAAATTACTCGTTCTGATCCCCGCTACACAGCCGTAAACTTTTTATAAATTTGTGGAATCGGGAACCTCGAAATATTTATCATAACGCGGATCGACTGTCTCTGTCTCTTTCTAGATCGGAAGAATCGATGTTTCCCGGCAAACTATTGGGAGATTAATTAAACTTTATACATGAAATTACTCGTTTTGATCCCCGCTACACAGCCGTATACTTTTTATAATTTTGTGGAATCGGGAACCTTGAAATATTTATCATAACGCGGATCGACTGTCTCTGTCTCTTTCTAGATCGGAAGAATCGATGTTTCCCGGCAAACTATTGGGAGTTTAATTAAACTTTATACATGAAATTACTCGTTCTGATCCCCGCTACACAGCCGTAAACTTTTTATAAATTTGTGGAATCGGGAACCTCGAAATATTTATCATAACGCGGATCGACTGTCTCTGTCTCTTTCTAGATCGGAAGAATCGATGTTTCCCGGAAAACTATTGGGAGTTTAATTAAACTTTATACATGAAATTACTCGTTCTGATCCCCGCTACACAGCCGTATACTTTTTATAATTTTGTGGAATCGGGAACCTTGAAATATTTATCATAACGCGGATCGACTGTCTCTGTCTCTTTCTAGATCGGAAGAATCGATGTTTCCCGGCAAAGTAATGGGAGTTTAATTAAACTTTATGCATCAAATCATTCAGTTTGACTCCTGCAACACAACCAAACACTCTCTGTAATTTTCTGAACTGAAAAACCACTGAAATTGCGCTCGAAATGCGGAGCGACGGGTCGGCGCGTCTGCACTGTGCGACAGCTAGTCAAAACGTCCGAACAGCGTATTGTTTTCGATCTCTTGGTATAATATTCGTATTCCTTGCTGTGTATAGCTTCCGATCGATTATTGCAATGGTCAAAGTTCCAGCGGCGTAATG
>NW_027477101.1:52500-60000 GCF_051020955.1 Megalopta genalis
CACCACAGCGAAGACTTGAGGAAGCGTGATTAGCACGCTCGCATCCCTCCCTGTCCTACTACAACTGTGTGTGTGTGTGTAAAGAAAGAAAAAAGAATACATTGGCTTTCTCTCTATCGAGAAGATGGCCTACGCAACGCAGATCAAAGGCCTAATACGTGTAATATAATACGCGTCTGGCCGTGTATAAATCACGCACGAATGATCTGGTCGGGCCCAACTCTTCTCGTACGCTTATTTTTCCGTGTTGGGGCACTATCATAAAATCACACAAACCCCAACACGTGTGTGTCTTGGAAGGAAGATGGCCTACGCAACGCAGATCAAAGGCCTAATACGTGTAGTACACACGTCTGCCGTGTAAATCACGCACGAATGATCTGGTCGGGCCCAACTCTTCTCCACCACACCACATCCCAACTTTGTACATTTTTATATATTTTTGTGCGTTGGGGCACCTTCATAATCACAAACCCCAACAACACATATATCTCTCTCTCTTTGAAAGATTTGTTGTGGCCTACGCAACGCAGATCAAAGGCCTAATACGTGTAGTACACACGTCTGGCCGTGTAAATCACGCACGAATGATCTGGCGGGCTCAACAATATCTTTTTTTTTTATATGAATTCTTATCCACAAACTAATCGAATTCATTTTCTCTCCTCCTCTCCTCTCTCTTTGAGATATATTGGAACATTGTAATGATCCTTCCGCAGGTTCACCTACGGAAACCTTGTTACGACTTTTACTTCCTCTAAATAATCAAGTTTGGTCATCTTCCCGGCATCATCGGCAATGCCGAAACATTGCCGCGCACCAGTCCGAAGACCTCACTAAATCATTCAATCGGTAGTAGCGACGGGCGGTGTGTACAAAGGGCAGGGACGTAATCAACGCGAGCTTATGACTCGCGCTTACTGGGAATTCCTCGTTCATGGGGAATAATTGCAAGCCCCAATCCCTAGCACGAAGGAGGTTCAGCGGGTTACCCGGGCCTTTCGGCCAGGGAACACACGCTGATTCCTTCAGTGTAGCGCGCGTGCGGCCCAGAACATCTAAGGGCATCACAGACCTGTTATTGCTCAATCTCGTGCGGCTAGAAGCCGCCTGTCCCTCTAAGAAGATTTGTTTGTACGTTGGTAGTAAAAACCCCACCGGCAGAAGCCGAGAGCCTTCGAGATACCATAATTACGTCTATTTAGCAGGCTAGAGTCTCGTTCGTTATCGGAATTAACCAGACAAATCGCTCCACCAACTAAGAACGGCCATGCACCACCACCCACCGAATCAAGAAAGAGCTATCAATCTGTCAATCCTTCCGGTGTCCGGGCCTGGTGAGGTTTCCCGTGTTGAGTCAAATTAAGCCGCAGGCTCCACTCCTGGTGGTGCCCTTCCGTCAATTCCTTTAAGTTTCAGCTTTGCAACCATACTTCCCCCGGAACCCAAAAGCTTTGGTTTCCCGGAAGCTGCCCGCCGAGTCATCGTAGGAACTTCGGCGGATCGCTAGCTGGCATCGTTTATGGTTAGAACTAGGGCGGTATCTGATCGCCTTCGAACCTCTAACTTTCGTTCTTGATTAATGAAAACATTTTTGGCAAATGCTTTCGCTTCTGTCCGTCTTGCGACGATCCAAGAATTTCACCTCTAACGTCGCAATACGAATGCCCCCATCTGTCCCTATTAATCATTACCTCGGGGTTCCGAAAACCAACAAAATAGAACCGAGGTCCTATTCCATTATTCCATGCACACAGTATTCAGGCGAAGGTAGCCTGCTTTGAGCACTCTAATTTGTTCAAAGTAAACGTACCGGCCCACCTCGACACTCAGTGAAGAGCACCGCGATGGGATATTAGTTGGACCGCCCCGTGAAGAGCAAAGCCCACCGGTAGGACGTACCACATAATGCCAGTTAAACACCGCGAGCGATGAACCGACACTGTGACACACAGATTCAACTACGAGCTTTTTAACCGCAACAACTTTAATATACGCTATTGGAGCTGGAATTACCGCGGCTGCTGGCACCAGACTTGCCCTCCAATGGATCCTCGTTAAAGGATTTAAAGTGTACTCATTCCGATTACGGGGCCTCGGATGAGTCCCGTATCGTTATTTTTCGTCACTACCTCCCCGTGCCGGGAGTGGGTAATTTGCGCGCCTGCTGCCTTCCTTGGATGTGGTAGCCGTTTCTCAGGCTCCCTCTCCGGAATCGAACCCTGATTCCCCGTTACCCGTTACAACCATGGTAGGCGCAGAACCTACCATCGACAGTTGATAAGGCAGACATTTGAAAGATGCGTCGCCGGTGCTATAAGACCATGCGATCAGCACAAAGTTATTCAGAGTCACCAAAGCAAACGATGGACGAGTGTAAACACCCGCCACCGATTGGTTTTGATCTAATAAAAGCGTTCCTACCATCTCTGGTCGGAACTCTGTTTTGCATGTATTAGCTCTAGAATTACCACAGTTATCCAAGTAAATTTTAGTACGATCTAAGAAACCATAACTGATTTAATGAGCCATTCGCGGTTTCACCTTAATACGGCATGTACTGAGACATGCATGGCTTAATCTTTGAGACAAGCATATGACTACTGGCAGGATCAACCAGGGAACTATACAATATGTATATATAAAATGGACAAAATTTAAATCCTTTTCCATCGTCGCCTGTTTCATATATATATGTCAGGTCGACACACCACTTTTCTCTTTCAAATATGTACAAGTTTTGCCACATTCCGCGCTTGTAACATATCTTCTTTAACGCTCAATTTCTTTCATTTTTCTACCATACAGATATTTTACCGTACGCCCAAAAACGTACGTATTATATTTTTGTTCTATCATAAAATCACATTTTTCTACGTACGCCAGCTTCGTACGTTTCTATCTTTGCCTTCATAAAATCACAAGATAATTTTATCTTCAAGAGTCTCGCTATTAACATCTTGTAAGATAAATGTACGTCCCAGCTAAAACGTACAAATACTTCAAATTAAGTAATAATATATCATCGCTATTGACAAATTTTTAAGATCCAAGACACAGTTCTCTCTATATGTTTTAATATTTTTTATGTACTCAAATATATTCAAAGGAAAAAGTACATGGGTGATGCCATAGTCGTGGAAGCGCGTACGCTCACGCTGATCTTCTGACCGCCGGAAGCACGAAACCTCTGATCTGGGCAAAATCGGCAAGCCGAGGAAGAACGGACAGGACACATGCTGGACTGGCGAGAAAGCGTGTTCTTCCGCTCGCGCTAGGCATTTCGATTTCTGACACCTCTTGATTTAAAAAATCAGTTTTTTGATAGTTTTCTCTCTCCACTGGGCTATTCATTTTAGCCACAGTTTTCAATTGGTACGATTTGCTTCCAAATCTTACAGATGCATTTTAAAAAATTTTTCCATCGCTCGGACAGAAGAGTCGATTGCTCAGTGAGTACGAGTATACATACAAAGTGCATACGGGTAACCAACCCCGTAGGGCTTGCCACATATGGGCCATTCGGTCAAAGACACCGACCCGTGGCCACGCTGTGTGGAGAAAAGTCCGTAACGTAAACGGCACGAAACAGTCAGGACCGAAGCCCCGAAGGAGCTCTGAGACAGCTTCTCGACCGAGATCGTAGAATTGGCCCAAAACCCGCTCTGCTCCGTCCGCCTCGCACGGACCGTGTATCTCTTATAGATACCGAACGGCCGGCAAGGACGCCGGCGCCGCCGGCCGAATAGCACGCGCGCTTATGAGTGTAAACCGCCGCGGCAACAGACCGCCCGGCCGTGCTGTTGTAACATAGCGCGTGAACGAACGAAAAAAAAATTTATAGTAAACATTAAAATAAATTACATTACCGTAAACTAGACAAAAAATTACACATTTTTTCCCAATATGAAAATTTTCACAAACTTTTCAAAGTCCCATCGCATCGAGTAAACTTTTTTAATAACGCTTCCGCACGATTCTAAATGCTTAATCCATATGTGAAATCGTTCACTGATCACGAATATCGTATTTAAAAAAATTACAAAAATTTATTTTTCAAAATAATCAAAAAAAACCGAAAAATCACAAGAGTAAAGTACCATTATTTTAAACAATATGTCGTTCTAAATGCTTAATCCCTATGTAAAAAAGTTATCTAAGCAAGAATATGTAATTGAAAAAAATTAGAAAAATTTATTTTAGCCGTAAATCGAAAATAATGGGGACACCGGAGCTGTTCGAAGCGCCGAGACGCGCCGCGTACGGCCGAATATTTTCTAAGTCCCAACGTACCGATCAAGAGTAAAGTACCATTTTCCTACATTAGATTTCGTTCTAAATGCTTAATCCCTATGTAAAAACGTTAGTTAAGCAAGAATATCGTATTTTTAAAAAAATCTAATGATAGGATTTTCCAGAAAATTGAAAAAACCGAAAAATGTCAAGAGTAAAGTGCCATTTTCTGACATTAGATTTCGTTCTAAATGCTTAATCCCTATGTAGAAACGTTAGTTAAGCAAGAATATCGTATTTTTAAAAAAATCTAATGATAGGATTTTTCAGAAAATTGAAAAAACCGTAAAATGTCAAGAGTAAAGTGCCCTTATTTTAAACAATGTATCGTTCTAAATGCTTAATCCCTATGTAAAAAAGTTATTTTAGCAGGAATATGTCATTGAAAAAAATTAGAAAAATTTATTTTAGCCGTAAATCGAAAATAATGGGGACACCGGAGCTGTTCGAAGCGCCGAGCGCGCCGCGTACGCCCGAATATTTTCAAAGTCCCAACGTACCGATCAAGAGTAAAGTACCATTTTCCTACATTAGATTTCGTTCTAAATGCTTAATCCCTATGTAAAAACGTTAGTTAAGCAAGAATATCGTATTTTTAAAAAAATCTAATGATAGGATTTTCCAGAAAATTGAAAAAACCGAAAAATGTCAAGAGTAAAGTGCCATTTTCTGACATTAGATTTCGTTCTAAATGCTTAATCCCTATGTAGAAACGTTAGTTAAGCAAGAATATCGTATTTTTAAAAAAATCTAATGATAGGATTTTTCAGAAAATTGAAAAAACCGTAAAATGTCAAGAGTAAAGTGCCCTTATTTTAAACAATGTATCGTTCTAAATGCTTAATCCCTATGTAAAAAAGTTATTTTAGCAGGAATATGTTATTGAAAAAAATTAGAAAAATTTATTTTAGCCGTAAATCGAAAATAATGGGGACACCGGAGCTGTTCGAAGCGCCGAGCGCGCCGCGTACGCCCGAATATTTTCAAAGTCCCAACGTACCGATCAAGAGTAAAGTACCATTTTCCTACATTAGATTTCGTTCTAAATGCTTAATCCCTATGTAAAAACGTTAGTTAAGCAAGAATATCGTATTTTTAAAAAAATCTAATGATAGGATTTTCCAGAAAATTGAAAAAACCGAAAAATGTCAAGAGTAAAGTGCCATTTTCTGACATTAGATTTCGTTCTAAATGCTTAATCCCTATGTAGAAACGTTAGTTAAGCAAGAATATCGTATTTTTAAAAAAATCTAATGATAGGATTTTTCAGAAAATTGAAAAAACCGTAAAATGTCAAGAGTAAAGTGCCCTTATTTTAAACAATGTATCGTTCTAAATGCTTAATCCCTATGTAAAAAAGTTATTTAAGCAGGAATATGTTATTGAAAAAAATTAGAAAAATTTATTTTAGCCGTAAATCGAAAATAATGGATCGAGCGAATCGGTCGATTGCGCCGAGACGCGCTATGATGCAACAGACGAGCGATTGGAACGCCCGAATATTTTCAAAGTCCCAACGTACCGATCAAGAGTAAAGTACCATTTTCCTACATTAGATTTCGTTCTAAATGCTTAATCCCTATGTAAAAACGTTAGTTAAGCAAGAATATCGTATTTTTAAAAAAATCTAATGATAGGATTTCCCAGAAAATTGAAAAAACCGAAAAATGTCAAGAGTAAAGTGCCATTTTCTGACATTAGATTTCGTTCTAAATGCTTAATCCCTATGTAGAAACGTTAGTTAAGCAAGAATATCGTATTTTTAAAAAAATCTAATGATAGGATTTTTCAGAAAATTGAAAAAACCGTAAAATGTCAAGAGTAAAGTGCCCTTACTTTAAACAATGTATCGTTCTAAATGCTTAATCCCTATGTAAAAAAGTTATTTAAGCAGGAATATGTTATTGAAAAAAATTAGAAAAATTTATTTTAGCCGTAAATCGAAAATAATGGATCGAGCGAATCGGTCGATTGCGCCGAGACGCGCTATGATGCAACAGACGAGCGATTGGAACGCCCGAATATTTTCAAAGTCCCAACGTACCGATCAAGAGTAAAGTACCATTTTCCTACATTAGATTTCGTTCTAAATGCTTAATCCCTATGTAAAAACGTTAGTTAAGCAAGAATATCGTATTTTTAAAAAAATCTAATGATAGGATTTCCCAGAAAATTGAAAAAACCGAAAAATGTCAAGAGTAAAGTGCCATTTTCTGACATTAGATTTCGTTCTAAATGCTTAATCCCTATGTAGAAACGTTAGTTAAGCAAGAATATCGTATTTTTAAAAAAATCTAATGATAGGATTTTTCAGAAAATTGAAAAAACCGTAAAATGTCAAGAGTAAAGTGCCCTTATTTTAAACAATGTATCGTTCTAAATGCTTAATCCCTATGTAAAAAAGTTATTTTAGCAGGAATATGTTATTGAAAAAAATTAGAAAAATTTATTTTAGCCGTAAATCGAAAATAATGGGGACACCGGAGCTGTTCGAAGCGCCGAGCGCGCCGCGTACGCCCGAATATTTTCAAAGTCCCAACGTACCGATCAAGAGTAAAGTACCATTTTCCTACATTAGATTTCGTTCTAAATGCTTAATCCCTATGTAAAAACGTTAGTTAAGCAAGAATATCGTATTTTTAAAAAAATCTAATGATAGGATTTTCCAGAAAATTGAAAAAACCGAAAAATGTCAAGAGTAAAGTGCCATTTTCTGACATTAGATTTCGTTCTAAATGCTTAATCCCTATGTAGAAACGTTAGTTAAGCAAGAATATCGTATTTTTAAAAAAATCTAATGATAGGATTTTTCAGAAAATTGAAAAAACCGTAAAATGTCAAGAGTAAAGTGCCCTTATTTTAAACAATGTATCGTTCTAAATGCTTAATCCCTATGTAAAAAAGTTATTTAAGCAGGAATATGTTATTGAAAAAAATTAGAAAAATTTATTTTAGCCGTAAATCGAAAATAATGGATCGAGCGAATCGGTCGATTGCGCCGAGACGCGCTATGATGCAACAGACGAGCGATTGGAACGCCCGAATATTTTCAAAGTCCCAACGTACCGATCAAGGGTAAAGTACCATTTTCCTACATTAGATTTCGTTCTAAATGCTTAATCCCTATGTAAAAACGTTAGTTAAGCAAGAATATCGTATTTTTAAAAAAATCTAATGATAGGATTTCCCAGAAAATTGAAAAAACCG
>NW_027477101.1:67500-70000 GCF_051020955.1 Megalopta genalis
GGGCTGCACTCTCAAGCAACCCGACTCTAAGGAGAGGTCCTCCCGAAACGCGTACCGGTCGCTACGGGCCTGGCACCCTCTATGGATAAATGGCCCCATTCAAGATGGACTTGGACGCGGTTGCGACGTTACGGGATAAATTGACCCTCCTGAACACTACATTTCCCAACGGCGGAACTCCGCGGGATTCAGTGCTGGGCTAATTCCTGTTCGCTCGCCGCTACTAAGGAAATCCTGGTTAGTTTCTTTTCCTCCGCTTAGTAATATGCTTAAATTCAGCGGGTAATCTCGCCTACTCTGAGGTCGTCGGAACGTGAAAAAAAATTTTTTCAGAGCTTCCCCCCCCGAAAGCATTTTGCGAAACGTGTACAGAGCAACACAAAAAAAAAAAAAAAATAAAAAAAACACAAAAAACCCTTAAAGCAAAAAAAAAACCGTTTATCGCGCCTCACCAATATATCTTTTATAAAATTCGATATCCTCTCCAAATATAGATCTTCGAAACACTCGCAAGACGATTACAATCGGTATAACTTTAACGTCCGTCCGAAAAGTACTTTCGGGGACTAGACGACCGATTGATCTCGTGCGGTTTCGCTATTCGATCATTTGAAGAGAACAAAAAGATATATGGGGCGACCGACAAACGGTTTTCCCGTAGAACCAGACTCGCGATTGCGTTGACACACACATCATAGCCACACCAATAGAAGAGTTTTAGGACGGTAACCCGGGTGGGGTGTTCTTTACTCAGAATATGTGCAACATCGGATCTATATAGCCATCGATACAATTCGTACACAAATGTGTCGTACGAAGAGAGAGACTTTTTTTCCTCTGGCAACATAACGGTAAGAGACATCCTTCCACACTCATAGGTTCCACTCCCTGGGGCTATGATATATATATACATATAAATTCAAATTCGAAGCAACGGTCACAATTCTACTCTATATTTTTGCGGGTTATGTGTTCTTTCGTTCAATTTCTTTCATGCGTTCGTTCGATCTCTGTACACAGTCTTCACATAGGACAGACTCGTGTAGTACGCTTTCGTGGGTTAAACCCATCTCGTTTCATTTCAGGCGACGTCGGGAGCGCGTTGAAAATGTACCAGTGAAATCTCGATAGTTCTACGGATACGAATCGTCCCGAAAAAGATTTTGTCACCGCTTCGAAGCGGTGTTTCAGACGGGCGGACGTATATAAAACATATACGACACACGACACCGCCTTCCACACTCACGCTAGTTCGAACACGATTTCCATCTCTCTCGAAGACTGTTAGACGTACGTAAAATTTCTCAATATTCATAGGACCGCGACAAACGCCGACGAAGCGCCCATCATTCGCTCGTACGTATATAGGCAACAAGTGCCATCAACGCAAGCAGTTTATAAGTACGTAAACGACCCTCAGCCAGGCGTGGTCCAGGAATTGTATCCGTGGACCGCAATGTGCGTTCGAAATGTCGATGTTCATGTGTCCTGCAGTTCACACGTTGACGCGCAATTAGCTGCGTTCTTCATCGACCCACGAGCCAAGTGATCCACCGTTCAGGGTAATTTTTCCCTTTTATTCTCTCATATATAATATAATGTGTATTTGCTATCCACCACATTTTTGTGTTATATTTCGGAACAAGCCGATACCCGAAGAGCTCCAACCAGCGCGCGAAGGAGATTCGGGAGTCGTCGTACAACGACATAATTGTCCCTTAAAGAACGAGATATTTCCGTCGAAACCATATATATATGTACGAGCAAATCCAAAACCACTGTTTTCTTGCAAGTTCGACGGTCGGAGCGAATAGAACATTGAAAAGCCTTCTATCGAAGAAACACAGAGAGTATATCACCTCCAAAAACGACGGGGATATGGATATTCAAACTGGACAATTATCAACCCGATACTGGATTCGAAAAGTTTCTCTCTCCTTTCGTCGTTATTTACACCGGACGGACTCACGGCCGGCTCTAGCTGGGTGTCATATATATATATACGTCCCACGCTCATGCTGCCACTAGCGCGCAACAGAGTAGGGTGTCAATGACAACGACACAGCATTGAAACGAGCTACACAAGCCGGTCTCTCTTGATACCAATGTAAACGAGCATTAAGTTATCTTCAGACTGCCCGATATTTTCGTCCTTTGGACTTTCCCAACGATTCCTTTTTTTCTTTTTTTTTTACACACCACAGCGAAGACTTGAGGAAGCGTGATTAGCACGCTCGCATCCCTCCCTGTCCTACTACAACTGTGTGTGTGTGTGTAAAGAAAGAAAAAAGAATACATTGGCTTTCTCTCTATCGAGAAGATGGCCTACGCAACGCAGATCAAAGGCCTAATACGTGTAATATAATACGCGTCTGGCCGTGTATAAATCACGCACGAATGATCTGGTCGGGCCCAACTCTTCTCGTACGCTTATTTTTCCGTGTTGGGGCACTATCATAAAATCACACAAACCCCAACACGTGTGTGTCTTGGAAGGAAG
>NW_027477101.1:72500-80000 GCF_051020955.1 Megalopta genalis
ACAGATATTTTACCGTACGCCCAAAAACGTACGTATTATATTTTTGTTCTATCATAAAATCACATTTTTCTACGTACGCCAGCTTCGTACGTTTCTATCTTTGCCTTCATAAAATCACAAGATAATTTTATCTTCAAGAGTCTCGCTATTAACATCTTGTAAGATAAATGTACGTCCCAGCTAAAACGTACAAATACTTCAAATTAAGTAATAATATATCATCGCTATTGACAAATTTTTAAGATCCAAGACACAGTTCTCTCTATATGTTTTAATATTTTTTATGTACTCAAATATATTCAAAGGAAAAAGTACATGGGTGATGCCATAGTCGTGGAAGCGCGTACGCTCACGCTGATCTTCTGACCGCCGGAAGCACGAAACCTCTGATCTGGGCAAAATCGGCAAGCCGAGGAAGAACGGACAGGACACATGCTGGACTGGCGAGAAAGCGTGTTCTTCCGCTCGCGCTAGGCATTTCGATTTCTGACACCTCTTGATTTAAAAAATCAGTTTTTTGATAGTTTTCTCTCTCCACTGGGCTATTCATTTTAGCCACAGTTTTCAATTGGTACGATTTGCTTCCAAATCTTACAGATGCATTTTAAAAAATTTTTCCATCGCTCGGACAGAAGAGTCGATTGCTCAGTGAGTACGAGTATACATACAAAGTGCATACGGGTAACCAACCCCGTAGGGCTTGCCACATATGGGCCATTCGGTCAAAGACACCGACCCGTGGCCACGCTGTGTGGAGAAAAGTCCGTAACGTAAACGGCACGAAACAGTCAGGACCGAAGCCCCGAAGGAGCTCTGAGACAGCTTCTCGACCGAGATCGTAGAATTGGCCCAAAACCCGCTCTGCTCCGTCCGCCTCGCACGGACCGTGTATCTCTTATAGATACCGAACGGCCGGCAAGGACGCCGGCGCCGCCGGCCGAATAGCACGCGCGCTTATGAGTGTAAACCGCCGCGGCAACAGACCGCCCGGCCGTGCTGTTGTAACATAGCGCGTGAACGAACGAAAAAAAAATTTATAGTAAACATTAAAATAAATTACATTACCGTAAACTAGACAAAAAATTACACATTTTTTCCCAATATGAAAATTTTCACAAACTTTTCAAAGTCCCATCGCATCGAGTAAACTTTTTTAATAACGCTTCCGCACGATTCTAAATGCTTAATCCATATGTGAAATCGTTCACTGATCACGAATATCGTATTTAAAAAAATTACAAAAATTTATTTTTCAAAATAATCAAAAAAAACCGAAAAATCACAAGAGTAAAGTACCATTATTTTAAACAATATGTCGTTCTAAATGCTTAATCCCTATGTAAAAAAGTTATCTAAGCAAGAATATGTAATTGAAAAAAATTAGAAAAATTTATTTTAGCCGTAAATCGAAAATAATGGGGACACCGGAGCTGTTCGAAGCGCCGAGACGCGCCGCGTACGGCCGAATATTTTCTAAGTCCCAACGTACCGATCAAGAGTAAAGTACCATTTTCCTACATTAGATTTCGTTCTAAATGCTTAATCCCTATGTAAAAACGTTAGTTAAGCAAGAATATCGTATTTTTAAAAAAATCTAATGATAGGATTTTCCAGAAAATTGAAAAAACCGAAAAATGTCAAGAGTAAAGTGCCATTTTCTGACATTAGATTTCGTTCTAAATGCTTAATCCCTATGTAGAAACGTTAGTTAAGCAAGAATATCGTATTTTTAAAAAAATCTAATGATAGGATTTTTCAGAAAATTGAAAAAACCGTAAAATGTCAAGAGTAAAGTGCCCTTATTTTAAACAATGTATCGTTCTAAATGCTTAATCCCTATGTAAAAAAGTTATTTTAGCAGGAATATGTCATTGAAAAAAATTAGAAAAATTTATTTTAGCCGTAAATCGAAAATAATGGGGACACCGGAGCTGTTCGAAGCGCCGAGCGCGCCGCGTACGCCCGAATATTTTCAAAGTCCCAACGTACCGATCAAGAGTAAAGTACCATTTTCCTACATTAGATTTCGTTCTAAATGCTTAATCCCTATGTAAAAACGTTAGTTAAGCAAGAATATCGTATTTTTAAAAAAATCTAATGATAGGATTTTCCAGAAAATTGAAAAAACCGAAAAATGTCAAGAGTAAAGTGCCATTTTCTGACATTAGATTTCGTTCTAAATGCTTAATCCCTATGTAGAAACGTTAGTTAAGCAAGAATATCGTATTTTTAAAAAAATCTAATGATAGGATTTTTCAGAAAATTGAAAAAACCGTAAAATGTCAAGAGTAAAGTGCCCTTATTTTAAACAATGTATCGTTCTAAATGCTTAATCCCTATGTAAAAAAGTTATTTTAGCAGGAATATGTTATTGAAAAAAATTAGAAAAATTTATTTTAGCCGTAAATCGAAAATAATGGGGACACCGGAGCTGTTCGAAGCGCCGAGCGCGCCGCGTACGCCCGAATATTTTCAAAGTCCCAACGTACCGATCAAGAGTAAAGTACCATTTTCCTACATTAGATTTCGTTCTAAATGCTTAATCCCTATGTAAAAACGTTAGTTAAGCAAGAATATCGTATTTTTAAAAAAATCTAATGATAGGATTTTCCAGAAAATTGAAAAAACCGAAAAATGTCAAGAGTAAAGTGCCATTTTCTGACATTAGATTTCGTTCTAAATGCTTAATCCCTATGTAGAAACGTTAGTTAAGCAAGAATATCGTATTTTTAAAAAAATCTAATGATAGGATTTTTCAGAAAATTGAAAAAACCGTAAAATGTCAAGAGTAAAGTGCCCTTATTTTAAACAATGTATCGTTCTAAATGCTTAATCCCTATGTAAAAAAGTTATTTAAGCAGGAATATGTTATTGAAAAAAATTAGAAAAATTTATTTTAGCCGTAAATCGAAAATAATGGATCGAGCGAATCGGTCGATTGCGCCGAGACGCGCTATGATGCAACAGACGAGCGATTGGAACGCCCGAATATTTTCAAAGTCCCAACGTACCGATCAAGAGTAAAGTACCATTTTCCTACATTAGATTTCGTTCTAAATGCTTAATCCCTATGTAAAAACGTTAGTTAAGCAAGAATATCGTATTTTTAAAAAAATCTAATGATAGGATTTCCCAGAAAATTGAAAAAACCGAAAAATGTCAAGAGTAAAGTGCCATTTTCTGACATTAGATTTCGTTCTAAATGCTTAATCCCTATGTAGAAACGTTAGTTAAGCAAGAATATCGTATTTTTAAAAAAATCTAATGATAGGATTTTTCAGAAAATTGAAAAAACCGTAAAATGTCAAGAGTAAAGTGCCCTTACTTTAAACAATGTATCGTTCTAAATGCTTAATCCCTATGTAAAAAAGTTATTTAAGCAGGAATATGTTATTGAAAAAAATTAGAAAAATTTATTTTAGCCGTAAATCGAAAATAATGGATCGAGCGAATCGGTCGATTGCGCCGAGACGCGCTATGATGCAACAGACGAGCGATTGGAACGCCCGAATATTTTCAAAGTCCCAACGTACCGATCAAGAGTAAAGTACCATTTTCCTACATTAGATTTCGTTCTAAATGCTTAATCCCTATGTAAAAACGTTAGTTAAGCAAGAATATCGTATTTTTAAAAAAATCTAATGATAGGATTTCCCAGAAAATTGAAAAAACCGAAAAATGTCAAGAGTAAAGTGCCATTTTCTGACATTAGATTTCGTTCTAAATGCTTAATCCCTATGTAGAAACGTTAGTTAAGCAAGAATATCGTATTTTTAAAAAAATCTAATGATAGGATTTTTCAGAAAATTGAAAAAACCGTAAAATGTCAAGAGTAAAGTGCCCTTATTTTAAACAATGTATCGTTCTAAATGCTTAATCCCTATGTAAAAAAGTTATTTTAGCAGGAATATGTTATTGAAAAAAATTAGAAAAATTTATTTTAGCCGTAAATCGAAAATAATGGGGACACCGGAGCTGTTCGAAGCGCCGAGCGCGCCGCGTACGCCCGAATATTTTCAAAGTCCCAACGTACCGATCAAGAGTAAAGTACCATTTTCCTACATTAGATTTCGTTCTAAATGCTTAATCCCTATGTAAAAACGTTAGTTAAGCAAGAATATCGTATTTTTAAAAAAATCTAATGATAGGATTTTCCAGAAAATTGAAAAAACCGAAAAATGTCAAGAGTAAAGTGCCATTTTCTGACATTAGATTTCGTTCTAAATGCTTAATCCCTATGTAGAAACGTTAGTTAAGCAAGAATATCGTATTTTTAAAAAAATCTAATGATAGGATTTTTCAGAAAATTGAAAAAACCGTAAAATGTCAAGAGTAAAGTGCCCTTATTTTAAACAATGTATCGTTCTAAATGCTTAATCCCTATGTAAAAAAGTTATTTAAGCAGGAATATGTTATTGAAAAAAATTAGAAAAATTTATTTTAGCCGTAAATCGAAAATAATGGATCGAGCGAATCGGTCGATTGCGCCGAGACGCGCTATGATGCAACAGACGAGCGATTGGAACGCCCGAATATTTTCAAAGTCCCAACGTACCGATCAAGGGTAAAGTACCATTTTCCTACATTAGATTTCGTTCTAAATGCTTAATCCCTATGTAAAAACGTTAGTTAAGCAAGAATATCGTATTTTTAAAAAAATCTAATGATAGGATTTCCCAGAAAATTGAAAAAACCGAAAAATGTCAAGAGTAAAGTGCCATTTTCTGACATTAGATTTCGTTCTAAATGCTTAATCCCTATGTAGAAACGTTAGTTAAGCAAGAATATCGTATTTTTAAAAAAATCTAATGATAGGATTTTTCAGAAAATTGAAAAAACCGTAAAATGTCAAGAGTAAAGTGCCCTTATTTTAAACAATGTATCGTTCTAAATGCTTAATCCCTATGTAAAAAAGTTATCTAAGCAAGAATATGTTATTGAAAAAAATTAGAAAAATTTATTTTAGCCGTAAATCGAAAAGAAGTCTGTTCGTTTCTCTGTCTCTCTCGCGCGATCGAACTATCGATGTTTCCCGACAAACTATTGGAAGTTTAATTAAACTTTATACATGAAATTACTCGTTTTGATCCCCGCTACACAGCCGTATACTTTTTATAATTTTGTGGAATCGGGAACCTTGAAATATTTATCATAACGCGGATCGACTGTCTCTGTCTCTTTCTAGATCGGAAGAATCGATGTTTCCCGGCAAACTATTGGGAGTTTAATTAAACTTTATACATGAAATTACTCGTTCTGATCCCCGCTACACAGCCGTAAACTTTTTATAAATTTGTGGAATCGGGAACCTCGAAATATTTATCATAACGCGGATCGACTGTCTCTGTCTCTTTCTAGATCGGAAGAATCGATGTTTCCCGGCAAACTATTGGGAGATTAATTAAACTTTATACATGAAATTACTCGTTTTGATCCCCGCTACACAGCCGTATACTTTTTATAATTTTGTGGAATCGGGAACCTTGAAATATTTATCATAACGCGGATCGACTGTCTCTGTCTCTTTCTAGATCGGAAGAATCGATGTTTCCCGGCAAACTATTGGGAGTTTAATTAAACTTTATACATGAAATTACTCGTTCTGATCCCCGCTACACAGCCGTAAACTTTTTATAAATTTGTGGAATCGGGAACCTCGAAATATTTATCATAACGCGGATCGACTGTCTCTGTCTCTTTCTAGATCGGAAGAATCGATGTTTCCCGGAAAACTATTGGGAGTTTAATTAAACTTTATACATGAAATTACTCGTTCTGATCCCCGCTACACAGCCGTATACTTTTTATAATTTTGTGGAATCGGGAACCTTGAAATATTTATCATAACGCGGATCGACTGTCTCTGTCTCTTTCTAGATCGGAAGAATCGATGTTTCCCGGCAAACTATTGGGAGTTTAATTAAACTTTATACATGAAATTACTCGTTCTGATCCCCGCTACACAGCCGTATACTTTTTATAATTTTGTGGAATCGGGAACCTCGAAATATTTATCATAACGCGGATCGACTGTCTCTGTCTCTTTCTAGATCGGAAGAATCGATGTTTCCCGGAAAACTATTGGGAGTTTAATTAAACTTTATACATGAAATTACTCGTTCTGATCCCCGCTACACAGCCGTAAACTTTTTATAAATTTGTGGAATCGGGAACCTCGAAATATTTATCATAACGCGGATCGACTGTCTCTGTCTCTTTCTAGATCGGAAGAATCGATGTTTCCCGGAAAACTATTGGGAGTTTAATTAAACTTTATACATGAAATTACTCGTTCTGATCCCCGCTACACAGCCGTATACTTTTTATAATTTTGTGGAATCGGGAACCTTGAAATATTTATCATAACGCGGATCGACTGTCTCTGTCTCTTTCTAGATCGGAAGAATCGATGTTTCCCGGCAAACTATTGGGAGTTTAATTAAACTTTATACATGAAATTACTCGTTCTGATCCCCGCTACACAGCCGTATACTTTTTATAATTTTGTGGAATCGGGAACCTCGAAATATTTATCATAACGCGGATCGACTGTCTCTGTCTCTTTCTAGATCGGAAGAATCGATGTTTCCCGGAAAACTATTGGGAGTTTAATTAAACTTTATACATGAAATTACTCGTTCTGATCCCCGCTACACAGCCGTAAACTTTTTATAAATTTGTGGAATCGGGAACCTCGAAATATTTATCATAACGCGGATCGACTGTCTCTGTCTCTTTCTAGATCGGAAGAATCGATGTTTCCCGGCAAACTATTGGGAGATTAATTAAACTTTATACATGAAATTACTCGTTCTGATCCCCGCTACACAGCCGTATACTTTTTATAATTTTGTGGAATCGGGAACCTCGAAATATTTATCATAACGCGGATCGACTGTCTCTGTCTCTTTCTAGATCGGAAGAATCGATGTTTCCCGGCAAACTATTGGGAGTTTAATTAAACTTTATACATGAAATTACTCGTTTTGATCCCCGCTACACAGCCGTATACTTTTTATAATTTTGTGGAATCGGGAACCTTGAAATATTTATCATAACGCGGATCGACTGTCTCTGTCTCTTTCTAGATCGGAATAATCGATGTTTCCCGGCAAACTATTGGGAGTTTAATTAAACTTTATGCATCAAATCATTCAGTTTGACTCCTGCAACACAACCAAACACTCTCTGTAATTTTCTGAACTGAAAAACCACTGAAATTGCGCTCGAAATGCGGAGCGACGGGTCGGCGCGTCTGCACTGTGCGACAGCTAGTCAAAACGTCCGAACAGCGTATTGTTTTCGATCTCTTGGTATAATATTCGTATTCCTTGCTGTGTATAGCTTCCGATCGATTATTGCAATGGTCAAAGTTCCAGCGGCGTAATGCTTTCCATAAGATTACATTAATATAACCAGCGGCATATTGCTTTCTATCTTGTAATGAAAATTTTATAACCAAGTACCAACGGCGTATTGCTTTCGTTCGGATAATGGAGA
>NW_027477101.1:90000-99231 GCF_051020955.1 Megalopta genalis
ATCAACCAGGGAACTATACAATATGTATATATAAAATGGACAAAATTTAAATCCTTTTCCATCGTCGCCTGTTTCATATATATATGTCAGGTCGACACACCACTTTTCTCTTTCAAATATGTACAAGTTTTGCCACATTCCGCGCTTGTAACATATCTTCTTTAACGCTCAATTTCTTTCATTTTTCTACCATACAGATATTTTACCGTACGCCCAAAAACGTACGTATTATATTTTTGTTCTATCATAAAATCACATTTTTCTACGTACGCCAGCTTCGTACGTTTCTATCTTTGCCTTCATAAAATCACAAGATAATTTTATCTTCAAGAGTCTCGCTATTAACATCTTGTAAGATAAATGTACGTCCCAGCTAAAACGTACAAATACTTCAAATTAAGTAATAATATATCATCGCTATTGACAAATTTTTAAGATCCAAGACACAGTTCTCTCTATATGTTTTAATATTTTTTATGTACTCAAATATATTCAAAGGAAAAAGTACATGGGTGATGCCATAGTCGTGGAAGCGCGTACGCTCACGCTGATCTTCTGACCGCCGGAAGCACGAAACCTCTGATCTGGGCAAAATCGGCAAGCCGAGGAAGAACGGACAGGACACATGCTGGACTGGCGAGAAAGCGTGTTCTTCCGCTCGCGCTAGGCATTTCGATTTCTGACACCTCTTGATTTAAAAAATCAGTTTTTTGATAGTTTTCTCTCTCCACTGGGCTATTCATTTTAGCCACAGTTTTCAATTGGTACGATTTGCTTCCAAATCTTACAGATGCATTTTAAAAAATTTTTCCATCGCTCGGACAGAAGAGTCGATTGCTCAGTGAGTACGAGTATACATACAAAGTGCATACGGGTAACCAACCCCGTAGGGCTTGCCACATATGGGCCATTCGGTCAAAGACACCGACCCGTGGCCACGCTGTGTGGAGAAAAGTCCGTAACGTAAACGGCACGAAACAGTCAGGACCGAAGCCCCGAAGGAGCTCTGAGACAGCTTCTCGACCGAGATCGTAGAATTGGCCCAAAACCCGCTCTGCTCCGTCCGCCTCGCACGGACCGTGTATCTCTTATAGATACCGAACGGCCGGCAAGGACGCCGGCGCCGCCGGCCGAATAGCACGCGCGCTTATGAGTGTAAACCGCCGCGGCAACAGACCGCCCGGCCGTGCTGTTGTAACATAGCGCGTGAACGAACGAAAAAAAAATTTATAGTAAACATTAAAATAAATTACATTACCGTAAACTAGACAAAAAATTACACATTTTTTCCCAATATGAAAATTTTCACAAACTTTTCAAAGTCCCATCGCATCGAGTAAACTTTTTTAATAACGCTTCCGCACGATTCTAAATGCTTAATCCATATGTGAAATCGTTCACTGATCACGAATATCGTATTTAAAAAAATTACAAAAATTTATTTTTCAAAATAATCAAAAAAAACCGAAAAATCACAAGAGTAAAGTACCATTATTTTAAACAATATGTCGTTCTAAATGCTTAATCCCTATGTAAAAAAGTTATCTAAGCAAGAATATGTAATTGAAAAAAATTAGAAAAATTTATTTTAGCCGTAAATCGAAAATAATGGGGACACCGGAGCTGTTCGAAGCGCCGAGACGCGCCGCGTACGGCCGAATATTTTCTAAGTCCCAACGTACCGATCAAGAGTAAAGTACCATTTTCCTACATTAGATTTCGTTCTAAATGCTTAATCCCTATGTAAAAACGTTAGTTAAGCAAGAATATCGTATTTTTAAAAAAATCTAATGATAGGATTTTCCAGAAAATTGAAAAAACCGAAAAATGTCAAGAGTAAAGTGCCATTTTCTGACATTAGATTTCGTTCTAAATGCTTAATCCCTATGTAGAAACGTTAGTTAAGCAAGAATATCGTATTTTTAAAAAAATCTAATGATAGGATTTTTCAGAAAATTGAAAAAACCGTAAAATGTCAAGAGTAAAGTGCCCTTATTTTAAACAATGTATCGTTCTAAATGCTTAATCCCTATGTAAAAAAGTTATTTTAGCAGGAATATGTCATTGAAAAAAATTAGAAAAATTTATTTTAGCCGTAAATCGAAAATAATGGGGACACCGGAGCTGTTCGAAGCGCCGAGCGCGCCGCGTACGCCCGAATATTTTCAAAGTCCCAACGTACCGATCAAGAGTAAAGTACCATTTTCCTACATTAGATTTCGTTCTAAATGCTTAATCCCTATGTAAAAACGTTAGTTAAGCAAGAATATCGTATTTTTAAAAAAATCTAATGATAGGATTTTCCAGAAAATTGAAAAAACCGAAAAATGTCAAGAGTAAAGTGCCATTTTCTGACATTAGATTTCGTTCTAAATGCTTAATCCCTATGTAGAAACGTTAGTTAAGCAAGAATATCGTATTTTTAAAAAAATCTAATGATAGGATTTTTCAGAAAATTGAAAAAACCGTAAAATGTCAAGAGTAAAGTGCCCTTATTTTAAACAATGTATCGTTCTAAATGCTTAATCCCTATGTAAAAAAGTTATTTTAGCAGGAATATGTTATTGAAAAAAATTAGAAAAATTTATTTTAGCCGTAAATCGAAAATAATGGGGACACCGGAGCTGTTCGAAGCGCCGAGCGCGCCGCGTACGCCCGAATATTTTCAAAGTCCCAACGTACCGATCAAGAGTAAAGTACCATTTTCCTACATTAGATTTCGTTCTAAATGCTTAATCCCTATGTAAAAACGTTAGTTAAGCAAGAATATCGTATTTTTAAAAAAATCTAATGATAGGATTTTCCAGAAAATTGAAAAAACCGAAAAATGTCAAGAGTAAAGTGCCATTTTCTGACATTAGATTTCGTTCTAAATGCTTAATCCCTATGTAGAAACGTTAGTTAAGCAAGAATATCGTATTTTTAAAAAAATCTAATGATAGGATTTTTCAGAAAATTGAAAAAACCGTAAAATGTCAAGAGTAAAGTGCCCTTATTTTAAACAATGTATCGTTCTAAATGCTTAATCCCTATGTAAAAAAGTTATTTAAGCAGGAATATGTTATTGAAAAAAATTAGAAAAATTTATTTTAGCCGTAAATCGAAAATAATGGATCGAGCGAATCGGTCGATTGCGCCGAGACGCGCTATGATGCAACAGACGAGCGATTGGAACGCCCGAATATTTTCAAAGTCCCAACGTACCGATCAAGAGTAAAGTACCATTTTCCTACATTAGATTTCGTTCTAAATGCTTAATCCCTATGTAAAAACGTTAGTTAAGCAAGAATATCGTATTTTTAAAAAAATCTAATGATAGGATTTCCCAGAAAATTGAAAAAACCGAAAAATGTCAAGAGTAAAGTGCCATTTTCTGACATTAGATTTCGTTCTAAATGCTTAATCCCTATGTAGAAACGTTAGTTAAGCAAGAATATCGTATTTTTAAAAAAATCTAATGATAGGATTTTTCAGAAAATTGAAAAAACCGTAAAATGTCAAGAGTAAAGTGCCCTTACTTTAAACAATGTATCGTTCTAAATGCTTAATCCCTATGTAAAAAAGTTATTTAAGCAGGAATATGTTATTGAAAAAAATTAGAAAAATTTATTTTAGCCGTAAATCGAAAATAATGGATCGAGCGAATCGGTCGATTGCGCCGAGACGCGCTATGATGCAACAGACGAGCGATTGGAACGCCCGAATATTTTCAAAGTCCCAACGTACCGATCAAGAGTAAAGTACCATTTTCCTACATTAGATTTCGTTCTAAATGCTTAATCCCTATGTAAAAACGTTAGTTAAGCAAGAATATCGTATTTTTAAAAAAATCTAATGATAGGATTTCCCAGAAAATTGAAAAAACCGAAAAATGTCAAGAGTAAAGTGCCATTTTCTGACATTAGATTTCGTTCTAAATGCTTAATCCCTATGTAGAAACGTTAGTTAAGCAAGAATATCGTATTTTTAAAAAAATCTAATGATAGGATTTTTCAGAAAATTGAAAAAACCGTAAAATGTCAAGAGTAAAGTGCCCTTATTTTAAACAATGTATCGTTCTAAATGCTTAATCCCTATGTAAAAAAGTTATTTTAGCAGGAATATGTTATTGAAAAAAATTAGAAAAATTTATTTTAGCCGTAAATCGAAAATAATGGGGACACCGGAGCTGTTCGAAGCGCCGAGCGCGCCGCGTACGCCCGAATATTTTCAAAGTCCCAACGTACCGATCAAGAGTAAAGTACCATTTTCCTACATTAGATTTCGTTCTAAATGCTTAATCCCTATGTAAAAACGTTAGTTAAGCAAGAATATCGTATTTTTAAAAAAATCTAATGATAGGATTTTCCAGAAAATTGAAAAAACCGAAAAATGTCAAGAGTAAAGTGCCATTTTCTGACATTAGATTTCGTTCTAAATGCTTAATCCCTATGTAGAAACGTTAGTTAAGCAAGAATATCGTATTTTTAAAAAAATCTAATGATAGGATTTTTCAGAAAATTGAAAAAACCGTAAAATGTCAAGAGTAAAGTGCCCTTATTTTAAACAATGTATCGTTCTAAATGCTTAATCCCTATGTAAAAAAGTTATTTAAGCAGGAATATGTTATTGAAAAAAATTAGAAAAATTTATTTTAGCCGTAAATCGAAAATAATGGATCGAGCGAATCGGTCGATTGCGCCGAGACGCGCTATGATGCAACAGACGAGCGATTGGAACGCCCGAATATTTTCAAAGTCCCAACGTACCGATCAAGGGTAAAGTACCATTTTCCTACATTAGATTTCGTTCTAAATGCTTAATCCCTATGTAAAAACGTTAGTTAAGCAAGAATATCGTATTTTTAAAAAAATCTAATGATAGGATTTCCCAGAAAATTGAAAAAACCGAAAAATGTCAAGAGTAAAGTGCCATTTTCTGACATTAGATTTCGTTCTAAATGCTTAATCCCTATGTAGAAACGTTAGTTAAGCAAGAATATCGTATTTTTAAAAAAATCTAATGATAGGATTTTTCAGAAAATTGAAAAAACCGTAAAATGTCAAGAGTAAAGTGCCCTTATTTTAAACAATGTATCGTTCTAAATGCTTAATCCCTATGTAAAAAAGTTATTTTAGCAGGAATATGTTATTGAAAAAAATTAGAAAAATTTATTTTAGCCGTAAATCGAAAATAATGGATCGAGCGAATCGGTCGATTGCGCCGAGACGCGCTATGATGCAACAGACGAGCGATTGGAACGCCCGAATATTTTCAAAGTCCCAACGTACCGATCAAGAGTAAAGTACCATTTTCCTACATTAGATTTCGTTCTAAATGCTTAATCCCTATGTAAAAACGTTAGTTAAGCAAGAATATCGTATTTTTAAAAAAATCTAATGATAGGATTTCCCAGAAAATTGAAAAAACCGAAAAATGTCAAGAGTAAAGTGCCATTTTCTGACATTAGATTTCGTTCTAAATGCTTAATCCCTATGTAGAAACGTTAGTTAAGCAAGAATATCGTATTTTTAAAAAAATCTAATGATAGGATTTTTCAGAAAATTGAAAAAACCGTAAAATGTCAAGAGTAAAGTGCCCTTATTTTAAACAATGTATCGTTCTAAATGCTTAATCCCTATGTAAAAAAGTTATTTTAGCAGGAATATGTTATTGAAAAAAATTAGAAAAATTTATTTTAGCCGTAAATCGAAAATAATGGATCGAGCGAATCGGTCGATTGCGCCGAGACGCGCTATGATGCAACAGACGAGCGATTGGAACGCCCGAATATTTTCAAAGTCCCAACGTACCGATCAAGAGTAAAGTACCATTTTCCTACATTAGATTTCGTTCTAAATGCTTAATCCCTATGTAAAAACGTTAGTTAAGCAAGAATATCGTATTTTTAAAAAAATCTAATGATAGGATTTCCCAGAAAATTGAAAAAACCGAAAAATGTCAAGAGTAAAGTGCCATTTTCTGACATTAGATTTCGTTCTAAATGCTTAATCCCTATGTAGAAACGTTAGTTAAGCAAGAATATCGTATTTTTAAAAAAATCTAATGATAGGATTTTTCAGAAAATTGAAAAAACCGTAAAATGTCAAGAGTAAAGTGCCCTTATTTTAAACAATGTATCGTTCTAAATGCTTAATCCCTATGTAAAAAAGTTATTTTAGCAGGAATATGTTATTGAAAAAAATTAGAAAAATTTATTTTAGCCGTAAATCGAAAATAATGGATCGAGCGAATCGGTCGATTGCGCCGAGACGCGCTATGATGCAACAGACGAGCGATTGGAACGCCCGAATATTTTCAAAGTCCCAACGTACCGATCAAGAGTAAAGTACCATTTTCCTACATTAGATTTCGTTCTAAATGCTTAATCCCTATGTAAAAACGTTAGTTAAGCAAGAATATCGTATTTTTAAAAAAATCTAATGATAGGATTTCCCAGAAAATTGAAAAAACCGAAAAATGTCAAGAGTAAAGTGCCATTTTCTGACATTAGATTTCGTTCTAAATGCTTAATCCCTATGTAGAAACGTTAGTTAAGCAAGAATATCGTATTTTTAAAAAAATCTAATGATAGGATTTTTCAGAAAATTGAAAAAACCGTAAAATGTCAAGAGTAAAGTGCCCTTACTTTAAACAATGTATCGTTCTAAATGCTTAATCCCTATGTAAAAAAGTTATTTAAGCAGGAATATGTTATTGAAAAAAATTAGAAAAATTTATTTTAGCCGTAAATCGAAAATAATGGATCGAGCGAATCGGTCGATTGCGCCGAGACGCGCTATGATGCAACAGACGAGCGATTGGAACGCCCGAATATTTTCAAAGTCCCAACGTACCGATCAAGAGTAAAGTACCATTTTCCTACATTAGATTTCGTTCTAAATGCTTAATCCCTATGTAAAAACGTTAGTTAAGCAAGAATATCGTATTTTTAAAAAAATCTAATGATAGGATTTTCCAGAAAATTGAAAAAACCGAAAAATGTCAAGAGTAAAGTGCCATTTTCTGACATTAGATTTCGTTCTAAATGCTTAATCCCTATGTAGAAACGTTAGTTAAGCAAGAATATCGTATTTTTAAAAAATCTAATGATAGGAGTTTTTCAGAAAATTGAAAAAAACCGTAAAATGTCAAGAGTAAAGTGCCCTTATTTTAAACAATGTATCGTTCTAAATGCTTAATCCCTATGTAAAAAAGTTATTTTAGCAGGAATATGTCATTGAAAAAAATTAGAAAAATTTATTTTAGCCGTAAATCGAAAATAATGGGGACACCGGAGCTGTTCGAAGCGCCGAGCGCGCCGCGTACGCCCGAATATTTTCAAAGTCCCAACGTACCGATCAAGAGTAAAGTACCATTTTCCTACATTAGATTTCGTTCTAAATGCTTAATCCCTATGTAAAAACGTTAGTTAAGCAAGAATATCGTATTTTTAAAAAAATCTAATGATAGGATTTTTCAGAAAATTGAAAAAACCGTAAAATGTCAAGAGTAAAGTGCCCTTATTTTAAAACAATGTATCGTTCTAAATGCTTAATCCCTATGTAAAAAAAGTTATTTAAGCAGGATTATGTTATTGAAAAAAATTAGAAAAATTTATTTTAGCCGTAAATCGAAAATAATGGATCGAGCGAATCGGTCGATTGCGCCGAGACGCGCTATGATGCAACAGACGAGCGATTGGAACGCCCGAATATTTTCAAAGTCCCAACGTACCGATCAAGAGTAAAGTACCATTTTCCTACATTAGATTTCGTTCTAAATGCTTAATCCCTATGTAAAAACGTTAGTTAAGCAAGAATATCGTATTTTAAATCTAATGATAGGATTTTCCAGAAAATTGAAAAAACCGAAAAATGTCAAGAGTAAAGTGCCATTTTCTGACATTAGATTTCGTTCTAAATGCTTAATCCCTATGTAGAAACGTTAGTTAAGCAAGAATATCGTATTTTTAAAAAAATCTAATGATAGGATTTTTCAGAAAATTGAAAAAACCGTAAAATGTCAAGAGTAAAGTGCCCTTATTTTAAACAATGTATCGTTCTAAATGCTTAATCCCTATGTAAAAAAGTTATTTTAGCAGGAATATGTTATTGAAAAAAATTAGAAAAATTTATTTTAGCCGTAAATCGAAAATAATGGATCGAGCGAATCGGTCGATTGCGCCGAGACGCGCTATGATGCAACAGACGAGCGATTGGAACGCCCGAATATTTTCAAAGTCCCAACGTACCGATCAAGAGTAAAGTACCATTTTCCTACATTAGATTTCGTTCTAAATGCTTAATCCCTATGTAGAAACGTTAGTTAAGCAAGAATATCGTATTTTTAAAAAATCTAATGATAGGATTTCCCAGAAAATTGAAAAAACCGAAAAATGTCAAGAGTAAAGTGCCATTTTCTGACATTAGATTTCGTTCTAAATGCTTAATCCCTATGTAGAAACGTTAGTTAAGCAAGAATATCGTATTTTTAAAAAAATCTAATGATAGGATTTTTCAGAAAATTGAAAAACCGTAAAATGTCAAGAGTAAAGTGCCCTTATTTTAAACAATGTATCGTTCTAAATGCTTAATCCCTATGTAAAAAAGTTATCTAAGCAAGAATATGTTATTGAAAAAAATTAGAAAAATTTATTTTAGCCGTAAATCGAAAAGAAGTCTGTTCGTTTCTCTGTCTCTCTCGCGCGATCGAACTATCGATGTTTCCCGACAAACTATTGGAAGTTTAATTAAACTTTATACATGAAATTACTCGTTTTGATCCCCGCTACACAGCCGTATACTTTTTATAATTTTGTGGAATCGGGAACCTTGAAATATTTATCATAACGCGGATCGACTGTCTCTGTCTCTTTCTAGATCGGAAGAATCGATGTTTCCCGGCAAACTATTGGGAGTTTAATTAAACTTTATACATGAAATTACTCGTTCTGATCCCCGCTACACAGCCGTAAACTTTTTATAAATTTGTGGAATCGGGAACCTCGAAATATTTATCATAACGCGGATCGACTGTCTCTGTCTCTTTCTAGATCGGAAGAATCGATGTTTCCCGGCAAACTATTGGGAGATTAATTAAACTTTATACATGAAATTACTCGTTTTGATCCCCGCTACACAGCCGTATACTTTTTATAATTTTGTGGAATCGGGAACCTTGAAATATTTATCATAACGCGGATCGACTGTCTCTGTCTCTTTCTAGATCGGAAGAATCGATGTTTCCCGG
>NW_027477102.1:0-99026 GCF_051020955.1 Megalopta genalis
AAATCCATGCGAAATACATGATTCAGCTGCAAAGCAATGCGATGTAGAAGGATTAGCTTCAAATCCATGCGAAACATTATTTAGCTGCAAATCAGTGCGAAGTAGAAGGCTCGGATTCAAATCAATGTGATTCAAATGGTTCATCTTCAATAATTGTGAATGACATGATTGAGCTTCAACTGCATGCGAAACACATGATTTAGCTTCAAATCAATGCGATGTAGAAGGTTTAGCTTCAAATCCATGCAAAACGCGTGATTTATCTTCCAATTAATGCGAAGTAGAAGGCTTAGCTTCAAATCCATGCGAATCAAATGGTTTAGCTTCAAATTCTTGTGATATACATTATTTAGATTTAACTGCATGCGCAACGAACGAGTTTGCTTCTAATCCATGCGAAACACATGATTTAGCTGCAAATCAATGCGATGAAGAAGGTTTAGCTTCAAATCCATGCGAAACAAATGATATAGCTTCAACACTTGGGGTATAAGTGATATAGTTTCAAATGCATACTAATCAAACGAGTTAGCTTCAAAATCCACGCGATAGACATGATTTAGCTTCAAATCAATTCGAAGGGACAAGGCTTAGATTCAAATCCATGCGAAACAAATGATATAGCTTCAAACACATGGGGTGTAAGTGATATAGCTTCAAATGGAGACTAATCAATCGTGTTAGCTTCAAAATCCATGCGATACACATGATTTAGCTTCAAATCAATGCGATGTAGAAGGTTTAGCTTCGAATCCATGCGAAACAAATGATTTAGCATCAGATACTTCTGATATAACTGATATAGCTTCAAATGCAGGGGAAACAAACGAGTTAGCATCAAACCCATGCAAAACACATGATTTAGCTGCAAATCAATGCGATGTAGAAGGTTTAGCTTCAAAACAATAAGAGGTAGAAGGTTTAGCTTCAAATCAATAGAATGTAGAAGGTTTAGCTTCAAATCAATGCGATGTAGAAGGTTTAGCTTCAAATCCATACGAAACACATGATTTACCTTCAAATCAATTCGAAGCACAAGGCTTAGATTCAAATCCATGCGAAACAAATGATTTAGCTTCAAATCAATACGATGTAGAAGGTTTAGCTTCAAATCCATGCGATACACAAGATTTAGCTTCAAATCAATGCGATTGTAGTAGGTTCAGCTTCAAATCCATGCAGCACATATGATTTAGCTTTAAATACTTGCGATATAAGTGACATAGTTTCAAATGGAGGCAAAACGGACGAGTTAGCTTCAAATCCATGCGAGACACATGATTCAGCTGCAAATCAATGCGATGGTAGACGGATTAGCTTCAAATCCATGCGAAACACATTATTTAGCTGCAAATCAGTGCGAAGTAGAAGGCTCGGGTTCAAATCAATGCAATTGAAATGGTTCATCTTCAAATACTTGTGAAAGACATGATTTAGCTTCAACTGCATGCGAAACACATGATTTAGGCTTCAAATCAATGGGAAACACATGATTTAGCTTCAAATCAATGCGATGTAGAAGGTTTAGCTTCAAATCCATGCGATACACAAGATTAGCTTCAAATCAATGCGATGTAGTAGGTTCAGCTTCAAATCCATGCGACACATATGATTTAGCTTCAAATACTTGCGATATAAGTGATATAGCTTCAAAAGCTGTAGGAACAAACGTGGTAGCTTCAATTCCATGCGAGACACTTGATTTAGCTTCAAATCAATGCGATGTAGAAGGTTTAGCTTCAAATCCAAGCGTAACACATGATTTAGCTTCAAATACTTGCGATATAAGTGATATAGCTTCGAATACAGGTTGAAACGAACGAGTTAGCTTCAAATCCATGCGAAATACATGATTCAGTTGCAAATCAATGCGATGTAGAAGGTTTAGCTTCAAATCCATGCAAAACACGTGATTTATCTTCCAATTAATGCGAAGTAGAAGGCTTAGCTTCAAATCCATGCAGAACAAATGGTTTATCTACAAATGCTTGTGATATACATTATTTAGCTACAACTGCATGCGAAACAAACGAGTTAGCTACAAATCCATGCTATATACATGATTTAGCTTCAAATCAATGCGATGTAGAAGGTTTAGCTTCAAATCCATGCGATACACAAGATTTAGCTTCAAATCAATGCGATGTAGAAGGTTCAGCTTCAAATCCATGTGACACATATGATTTAGCTTCAAATCAATGCGATGTAGTAGGTTCAGCTTCAAATCCATGCGACACATATGATTTAGCTTCAAATACTTGCGATATAAGTGATATAGCTTCAAAAGCTGGAGGAACAAACGAGGAAGCTTCAATTCCATGCGAAACAAATGATTTAACTTCAAATCAATGCGAAGTAGAAGGCTTAGCTTCAAATCCATGCGAATCAAATGGTTTAGCATCACATACTTGTGATATACGTTATTTAGATTTAACTGCATGCGCAACGAACGAGTTAGCTTCAAATCCATGCGAAACACATGATTTAGCTGCAAATCTATGCGATGAAGAAGGATTATCTTCAAATCCATGCGAAACAAATGATATAGCTTCAAACGCTTGGGGTGTAAGTGATATAGCTTCAAATGAAGACTAATCAAACGAGTTAGCTTCAAAATCCACGCGATACACCTGATTTAGCTTCAAATCAATGCGATGTAGAAGGTTTAGCTTCAAATCCATGCGATACACAAAATTTAGCTTCAAATCAATGCGATGTAGAAGGTTTAGATTCATATCCATGCGAATCAAATCGTTTAGCTTCAAATACTTGTGATATACATTATTTAGCTACAACTGCATGCGAAACTAACGAGTTAGATTCAAATCCATGCGAAACACACGATTATCTTCAAATCAATGCGATGTAGAAGATTTAGCTTCAAATCAATAAGAGGTAGAAGGTTTAGCTTCAAATCAATAGAATATAGTAGGTTTAGCTCCAAATCAATGCGATGTAGAAGGTTTAGCTTCAAATCCATGCGAAACAAATGATATAGCTTCAAACACTTGGGGTGTAAGTGATATAGCTTCCAATAAAGACTAATCAAACGAGTTAGCTTCAAAATCCACGCGATACACATGATTTAGCTTCAAATACTAGCGATATAAGTGATGTAGATTCAACTGCAGGCGAAATGAACGAGTTAGCTTCAAATCCATGCGAAACACATGATTTAGCTGCAAATCAATGCGATGTAATAGTTTTAGCTTCAAAACAATAAGAGGTAGAAGGTTTAGCTTCAAATCAATAGAATGTAGAAGGTTTAGCTTCAATTCAATGCGATGTAGAAGGTTTAGCTTCAAATCCATACGAAACACATGATTTAGCTTCAAATCAATTCGAAGGACAAGGCTTAGATTCAAATCCATGCGAAACAAATGATTTAGCTTCAAATAAATGCGAAGTAGAAGGCTTAGCTTCAAATCCATGCAAAACAAATGGTTTAGCTACAAATACTTGTGATATACATTATTTAGCTACAACTGCATGCGAAACAAACGAGATAGCTTCAAATCCATGCTATATACATGATTTAGCTTCAAATCAATGCGATGTAGAAGGTTTAGCTTCAAATCCATGCGATACACCAGGTTTAGCTTCAAATCAATGCGATGTAGTAGGTTCAGCTTCAAATCCATGCGACACATATGATTTAGCTTCAAATACTTGCGATATAAGTGATATAGCTTCAAAAGCTGGAGGAACAAACGAGGTGGCTTCAATTCCATGCGAAACAAATGATTTAGCTTCAAATCAATGCGAAGTAGAAGGCGTAGCTTCAAATCATGCGAAACAAATGGTTTAGCTACAAATACTTGTGATATACATTATTTAGCTACAACTGCATGCGAAACTAACGAGTTAGCTTCAAATCCATGCGAAACACACGATTTAGCTGCAAATCAATGCGATGAAGAAGGATTAGCTTCAAATCATGCGAAACACATTATTTAGCTGCAAATCAGTGCGAAGTAGAAGGCTCGGGTTCAAATCAATGCAATTCAAATGGTTCATCTTCAAATACTTGTGAAAGACATGATTTAGCTTCAACTGCATGCGAAACACATGATTTAGCTTCAAATCAATGCGAAACACATTATTTAGCTGCAAATCAGTGCGAAGTAGAAGGCTCGGGTTCAAATCAATGCAATTCAAATGGTTCATCTTCAAATACTTGTGAAAGACATGATTTAGCTTCAACTGCATGCGAAACACATGATTTAGCTTCAAATCAATGCGAAACACATGATTTAGCTTCAAATCAATGCGTTCTAGAAGGTTTAGCTTCAAATCCATGCAAACAAATGGTTAAGCTACAAATACTTGTGATATACATTATTTAGCTACAACTGCATGCGAAACAAACGAGATAGCTTCAAATCCATGCTATATACATGATTTAGCTTCAAATCAATGCGATGTAGAAGGTTTAGCTTCAAATCCATGCGATACACAAGATTTAGCTTCAAATCAATGCGATGTAGTAGGTTCAGCTTCAAATCCATGCTATACACATGATTTAGCTTCAAATACTTGCGATATAAGTGATCTAGCTTCAAATCCAGGCGAAACGAACGAGTTAGCTTCAAATCCATGCGAAACACATGATTCAGCTGCAAACACTTGGGGTATAAGTGATATAGCTTCAAATGCAGACTAATCAAACGAGTTAGCTTCAAAATCCACGCGATACACATGATTTAGCTTCAAATATTAGCGACGTAGAAGGTTTAGCTTCAAATCCATGCGATACACAAGATTTTGCTTCAAATCAATGCGATGTAGTAGGTTCAGCTTCAAATCCATGCGACACATATGATTTAGCTTCAAATACTTGCGATATAAGTGATATAGCTTCAAATACAGGCGAAAACGAACGAGTTAGCTTCAAATCCATGCGAAACACATGATTCAGCTGCAAATCAATGCGATGTAGAAGGTTTAGCTTCAAATCCATGCAAAAAACTTGATTTAACTTCCAATTAAGTAGAAGGCTTAGCTTCAAATCCATGCGAATCAAATCGTTTAGCTTCAAATACTTGTGATATACGTTATTTAGATTTAACTACATGCGCAACGAACGAGTTAGCTTCAAACCCATGCGAAACACATGATTTAGCTGCAAATCAATGCGATGAAGAAGGTTTAGCTTCAAATCAATAGAATGTAGAAGGTTTAGCTTCAAATCAATGCGATGTAGAAGGTTTAACTTCAAACCCATACGAAACACATGATTTAGCTTAAAATCAATTCGAAGGACAAGGCTTAGATTCAAATTCATGCGAAACAAGTGATTTAGCTTCAAATCAATGCGATGTAGAACGTTTAGCTTCAAATCCATGCTATACACATGATTTAGCTTCAAATACTTGCGATATAAGTGATCTAGCTTCAAATACTGGCGAAACGAACGAGTTAGCTTCAATCCATGCGAAACACATGATTCAGCTGCAAATCAATGCGATGTAGAAGGTTCACCTTCAAATCCATGCGAAACAAATAATTTAGCTTCAAACACTTGGGGTATAAGTGATATAGCTTCAAATGCAGACTAATCAAACGAGTTAGCTTCAAAATCCACGCGATACACATGATTTAGCTTCAAACACTTGCGATATAAGTGACGTAGATTCAACTGCAGGCAAAACGAACGAGTTAGCTTCAAATCCATGCGAAACACATGATTTAGCTGCAAATCAATGTGATGTAGAAGGTTTAGCTTCAAATCCCTGCGATACACAAAATTTAGCTTCAAATCAATGCGATGTAGAAGGTTCAGCTTCAAATCCATGTGACACATATGATTTAGCTTCAAATACTTGCGATATAAGTGATATAGCTTCAAATACAGGCGAAACGAACGAGTTAGCTTCAAATCCATGCGAAACACATGATTCAGCTGCAAATCAATGCGATGTAGAAGGTTTAGCTTCAAATCCATGCAAAAAACTTGATTTAACTTCCAATTAAGTAGAAGGCTTAGCTTCAATCCATGCGAATCAAATCGTTTAGCTTCAAATACTTGTGATATACGTTATTTAGATTTAACTACATGCGCAACGAACGAGTTAGCTTCAAACCCATGCGAAACACATGATTTAGCTGCAAATCAATGCGATGAAGAAGGTTTAGCTTCAAATCAATAGAATGTAGAAGGTTTAGCTTCAAATCAATGCGATGTAGAAGGTTTAACTTCAAACCCATACGAAACACATGATTTAGCTTAAAATCAATTCGAAGGACAAGGCTTAGATTCAAATTCATGCGAAACAAGTGATTTAGCTTCAAATCAATGCGATGTAGAACGTTTAGCTTCAAATCCATGCTATACACATGATTTAGCTTCAAATACTTGCGATATAAGTGATCTAGCTTCAAATACTGGCGAAACGAACGAGTTAGCTTCAAATCCATGCGAAACACATGATTCAGCTGCAAATCAATGCGATGTAGAAGGTTCACCTTCAAATCCATGCGAAACAAATAATTTAGCTTCAAACACTTGGGGTATAAGTGATATAGCTTCAAATGCAGACTAATCAAACGAGTTAGCTTCAAAATCCACGCGATACACATGATTTAGCTTCAAACACTTGCGATATAAGTGACGTAGATTCAACTGCAGGCAAAACGAACGAGTTAGCTTCAAATCCATGCGAAACACATGATTTAGCTGCAAATCAATGTGATGTAGAAGGTTTAGCTTCAAATCCCTGCGATACACAAGATTTAGCTTCAAATCAATGCGATGTAGAAGGTTCAGCTTCAAATCCATGTGACACATATGATTTAGCTTCAATACTTGCGATATAAGTGTTATAGCTTCAAAAGCTGGAGGAACAAACGAGGTGGCTTCAATTCCATGCGAAACAAATGATTTAGCTTCAAATCAATGCGAAGTAGAAGCGTAGCTTCAAATCCATGCGAAACAAATGGTTTAGCTACAAATACTTGTGATATAGATTATTTAGCCATAACTGCATGCGAAACTAACGAGTTAGCTTCAAATCCATGCGAAACACACGA
Source organism: Megalopta genalis (assembly GCF_051020955.1). Classification (NCBI taxonomy): domain Eukaryota; kingdom Metazoa; phylum Arthropoda; class Insecta; order Hymenoptera; family Halictidae; genus Megalopta; species Megalopta genalis. The sequence goes on from NW_027477102.1 coordinate 7,030, forward strand.
TTTACCTTGAAATCAATGCGATGTAGAAGGTTTGCTTCAAATCAATAAGAGGTAGATGGTTTAGCTTCAAATCAATAGAATATAGAAGGTTTAGCTTCAAATCAATGCGATGTAGGAGGTTCAGCTTCAAATCCATGCGACACATATGATTTAGCTCAAATACTTGCGATATAAGTGATATGGCTTCAAAAGCTGGAGGAACAAACGAGGAAGCTTCAATTCCATGCGAAACAAATGATTTAACTTCAAATCAATGCGAAGTAGAAGGCTTAGCTTCAGATCCATGCGAAACAAATGGATTAGCTACAAATACTTGTGATATACATTATTCAGCTACAACTGCATGCGGAACAAACGAGTTTGCTTCAAATCCATGCGAGACACATGATTTAGATTCAAATCAATGCGATGTAGAAGGTTTAGTTTCAAATCCACGCGAAACAAATGACTTAGCTACAAAGACTTGGGGTATAAGTGATATAGCTTCAAATGCAGACTAATCAAACGAGTTAGCTTCAAATCCACGCGATATACATGATTTAGCTTCAAATACTTGCGATATAAGTGATGTAGGTTCAACTGGCAGGCGAAACGAACGAGTTAGCTTCAAATCCATGCGAAACATATGATTTAGCTGCAAATCAATGTGATGTAGAAGGTTAGCTTCAAATCCATGCGATACACAAGATTTAGATTCAAATCCATGCGATACACAAGATTTAGCTTCAATCAATGCGATGTAGTAGGTTCAGCTTCTAATACATGCGACACATATGATTTAGCTTCAAATACTTGCGATATAAGTTGATATAGCTTCAAAAGCTGTAGGAACAAACGAGGTAGCTTCAATTCATGCGAAACAAATGATTTAGCTTCAAATGAATGCGAAGTAGAGAATTAGCTTCAAATCCAAGCAAAACAAATGGTTTAGCTACAAATACTTGTGATATACATTATTAGCTACAACTGCATGCGAAACGAACGAGTTAGCTTCAAATCCATACGAAACACATGATTTAGCTGCAAATCAATGTGATGTAGAAGGTTTAGCTTCAATCCATGCGATACACATGATTAAGGCTTCAAACGCTTGGGGTGTAAGTGATATAGCTTCAAATGAAGTCTAATCAATCGAGTTAGCTTCAAAATCCACGCGATACACATGATTTAGCTTCAAATACTAGCGATATAAGTGATGTAGATTCAACTGCAGGCGAAACGAACGAGTTATCTTCAAATCCATGCGATACACATGATTAAGCTTCAAATCAATGCGATGTAGATAGTTTGCTTCAAATCCATGCGATATACAAGATTTAGCTTCAAATCAATACGATGTAGTAGGTTCAGCTTCAAATCCATGCGATATAAGTGATATAGCTTCAAAAGCAGGAGCAACAAACGAGGTAGCTTCAATTCCATGCGAAACAAATGATTTAGCTTCAAATGAATGCGAAGTAGAAGAATTAGCTTCAAATCCAAGCAAAACAAATGGTTTAGCTACAAATACTTGTGATATACATTATTTAGCTACAACTGCATGCGAAACGAACGAGTTAGCTTCAAATCCATGCGAAACACATGATTTAGCTGCAAATCAATGTGATGTAGAAGGTTAGCTTCAAATCCATGCGATGTAGAAGGTTTAGCTTCAAACCCATACGAAACACATGATTTAGCTTAAAATCAATTCGAAGGACAAGGCTTAGATTCAAATCCATGCGAAACAAGTGATTTAGCTTCAAATCAATGCGATGTAGAACGTTTAGCTTCAAATCCATGCTATATACATGATTTAGCTTCAAATACTTGCGATATAAGTGATCAAGCTTCAAAATACTGGCGAAACGAACGAGTCAGCTTCAAATCCATGCGAAACACATGATTCAGCTGCAAATCAATGCGATGTAGAAGGTTCACCTTCAAATCCCATGCGAAACAAATGATTTAGCTTCAAACACTTGGGGTATAAGTGATATAGCTTCAAATGCAGACTAAACAAACGAGTTAGCTTCAAAATCCACGCGATACACATGATTTAGCTTCAAACACTTGCGATATAAGTGACGTAGATTCAACTGCAGGCAAAACGAACGAGTTAGCTTCAAATCCATGCGAAACACATGATTTAGCTGCAAATCAATGTGATGTAGAAGGTTTAGCTTCAAATCCCTGCGATACACAAGATTTAGCTTCAAATCAATTGCGATGTAGAAGGTTCAGCTTCAAATCCATGTGACACATATGATTTAGCTTCAAATACTTGCGATATAAGTGTTATAGCTTACAAAAGCTGGAGGAACAAACGAGGTGATGCTTCAATTCCATGCGAAACAAATGATTTAGCTTCAAATCAATGCGATGTAGAAGGCGTAGCTTCAAATCCATTGCGAAACAAATGGTTTAGCTACAAATACTTTTGATATATTGATTATTTAGCCACAACTGCATGCGAAACTAACGAGTTAGCTTCAAATCCATGCGAAACACACGATTTACCTTGAAATCAATGCGATGTAGAAGGTTTTGCTTCAAATCAATAAGAGGTAGATGGTTTAGCTTCAAATCAATAGAATATAGAAGGTTTAGCTTCAAATCAATGCGATGTAGGAGGTTCAGCTTCAAATCCATGCGACACATATGATTTAGCTTCAAATACTTGCGATATAAGTGATATGGCTTCAAAAGCTGGAGGAACAAACGAGGAAGCTTCAATTCCATGCGAAACAAATGATTTTACTTCAATCATTGCGAAGTAGAAGGCTTAGTTTCAGATCCATGCGAAACAAATGGATTAGCTACAAATACTTGTGATATACATTATTTAGCTACAACTGCATGCGGAACAAACGAGTTTGCTTCAAATCCATGCGAGACACATGATTTAGATTCAAATCAATGCGATGTAGAAGGTTTAGCTTCAAATCACGCGAAAACAAATGACTTAGCTACAAAGACTTGGGGTATAAGTGATATAGCTTCAAATGCAGACTAATCAAACGAGTTAGCTTCAAAATCCACCGCGATATACATGATTTAGCTTCAAATACTTGCGATATAAGTGATGTAGGTTCAACTGCAGCGAAACGAACGAGTTAGCTTCAAATCCATGCGAAACATATGATTTAGCTGCAAATCAATGTGATGTAGAAGGTTTAGCTTCAAATCCATGCGATACACAAGATTTAGATTCAAATCCATGCGATACACAAGATTTAGCTTCAAATCAATGCGATGTAGTAGGTTCAGCTTCTAATACATGCGACACATATGATTTAGCTTCAAATACTTGCGATATAAGTGATATAGCTTCAAAAGCTGTAGGAACAAACGAGGTAGCTTCAATTCCATGCGAAACAAATGATTTAGCTTCAAATGAATGCGAAGTAGAAGAATTAGCTTCAAATCCAAGCAAAACAAATGGTTTAGCTACAAATACTTGTGATATACATTATTTAGCTACAACTGCATGCGAAACGAACGAGTTAGCTTCAAATCCATGCGAAACACATGATTTAGCTTCAAATCAATGTGATGTAGAAGGTTTAGCTTCAAATCCATGCGATACACATGATTAAGCTTCAAACGCTTGGGGTGTATGTGATATAGCTTCAAATGAAGTCTAATCAATCGAGTTAGCTTCAAAATCCACGCGATACACATGATTTAGCTTCAAATACTAGCGATATAAGTGATGTAGATTCAACTGCAGGCGAAACGAACGAGTTATCTTCAAATCCATGCGAAACACATGATTTAGCTGCAAATCAATGTGATGTAGAAGGTTTAGCTTCAAATCCATGCGATACACATGATTAAGCTTCAAATCAATGCGATGTAGATAGTTTGCTTCAAATCCATGCGATATACAAGATTTAGCTTCAAATCAATGCGATGTAGTAGGTTCAGCTTCAAATCCATGCGATATAAGTAATATAGCTTCAAAAGCAGGAGGAACAAACGAGGTAGCTTCAATGCTATGCGAAACAAATGATTTAGCTTCAAATGAATGCGAAGTAGAAGGCTTAGCTTCAAATCCATGCAAAACAAATGGTTTATCTACAATTACTTGTGATATACATTATTTAGCTACAACTGCATGCGAAACGAACGAGTTAGCTTCAAATCCATGCGAAACACATGATTTAGCTGCAAATCAATGTGATGTAGAAGGTTTAGCTTCAAATCCATGCGATACACATGATTAAGCTTCAAACGCTTGGGGTGTAAGTGATATAGCTTCAAATGAAGTCTAATCAATCGAGTTAGCTTCAAAATCCACGCGATACACATGATTTAGCTTCAAATACTAGCGATATAAGTGATGTAGATTCAACTGCAGGCGAAACGAACGAGTTATCTTCAAATCCATGCGAAACACATGATTTAGCTGCAAATCAATGTGATGTAGAAGGTTTAGCTTCAAATCCATGCGATACACATGATTAAGCTTCAAATCAATGCGATGTAGATAGTTTGCTTCAAATCCATGCGATATACAAGATTTAGCTTCAAATCAATGCGATGTAGTAGGTTCAGCTTCAAAACCATGCGATATAAGTGATATAGCTTCAAAAGCAGGAGGAACAAACGAGGTAGCTTCAATTCTATGCGAAACAAATGATTTAGCTTCAAATGAATGCGAAGTAGAAGTCGTAGCTTCAAATCCATGCAAGACAAATGGTTTAACTACAAATACTTGTGATATACATTATTTAGCTACAACTGCATGCGAAACAAACGAGTTAACTTCAAATCCATGCGATACACATGATTAAGCTTCAAACGCTTGGGGTGTAAGTGATATAGCTTCAAATGAAGTCTAATCAATCGAGTTAGCTTCAAAATCCACGCGATACACATGATTTAGCTTCAAATACTAGCGATATAAGTGATGTAGATTCAACTGCAGGCGAAACGAACGAGTTATCTTCAAATCCATGCGAAACACATGATTTAGCTGCAAATCAATGTGATGTAGAAGGTTTAGCTTCAAATCCATGCGATACACATGATTAAGCTTCAAATCAATGCGATGTAGATAGTTTGCTTCAAATCCATGCGATATACAAGATTTAGCTTCAAATCAATGCGATGTAGTAGGTTCAGCTTCAAAACCATGCGATATAAGTGATATAGCTTCAAAAGCAGGAGGAAAAAAACGAGGTAGCTTCAATTCTATGCGAAACAAATGATTTAGCTTCAAATGAATGCGAAGTAGAAGGCTTGGCTTCAAATCCATGCAAAACAAATGGTTTAACTACAAATACTTGTGATATACATTATTTAGCTACAACTGCATGCGAAACAAACGAGTTAACTTCAAATCCATGCGATACACATGATTTAGCTTCAAATCAATGCGATGTAGAAGGTTTAGCTTCAAATCAATTAGAGGTAGAAGGTTCAGCTTCAAATCAATAGAATATAGAAGGTTCAGCTTCAAATCAGTGCGATGTAGATGGGTTAGCTTCAAATCCAAGCGTAACACATGATTTAGCTTCAAATACTTGCGATATAAGTGATATAGCTTCAAAAGCAGGAGGAACAAACGAGGTAGCTTCAATTCCATGCGAAACAAATGATTTAGCTTCAAATCAATGCGAAGTAGAAGGCGTAGCTTCAAATCCATGCGAAACAAATGGTTTAGCTACAAATACTTGTGATATAGATTATTTAGCTACAACTGCATGCGAAGCTAACGAGTTAGCTTCAAATCCATGCGAAACACATAATTGATCTTCAAATCAATGCGATGTAGAAGGTTTGCTTCAAATCCATGCGATACACAAGATTTAACTTCAAATCAATGCGATGTAGAAGGTTCAGCTTCAAATCCATGAGAAACAAATGATTTAGCTTCAAATGAATGCGAAGTAGAAGGCTTGGCTTCAAATCCATGCAAAACAAATGGTTTAACTACAAATACTTGTGATATACATTATTTAGCTACAACTGCATGCGAAACAAACGAGTTAACTTCAAATCCATGCGATACACATGATTTAGCTTCAAATCAATGCGATGTAGAAGGCGTAGCTTCAAATCCATGCGAAACAAATGGTTTAGCTACAAATACTTGTGATATAGATTATTTAGCTACAACTGCATGCGAAACTAACGAGTTAGCTTCAAATCCATGCGAAACACACGATTTATCTTCAAATCAATGCGATGTAGAAGGTTTGCTTCAAATCAATAAGAGGTAGATGGTTTAGCTTCGAATCAATAGAATATAGCAGGTTTAGCTTCCAATCATTGCGATGTAGAAGGTTTAGCTTCAAATCCATACGAAACACATGATTTAGCTTCAAATCAATTCGAAGGACAAGGCTTAGATTCAAATCCATGCGAAACAAATGATTTAGCTTCAAATCAATGCGAAGTAGAAGGCGTAGCTTCAAATCCATGCGAAACAAATGGTTTAGCTACAAATACTTGTGATATAGATTATTTAGCTACAACTGCATGCGAAACTAACGAGTTAGCTTCAAATCCATGCGAAACACACGATTTATCTTCAAATCAATGCGATGTAGAAGGTTTGCTTCAAATCAATAAGAGGTAGATGGTTTAGCTTCGAATCAATAGAATATAGCAGGTTTAGCTTCAAATAAATGCGATGTAGAAGGTTTAGCTTCAAATCCATACGACACACATGATTTAGATTCAAATCAATTCGAAGGACAAGGCATAGATTCAAATCCATGCGAAACAAATGATTTAGCTTCAAATGAATGCGAAGTAGAAGGCTTGGCTTCAAATCCATGCAAGACAAATGGTTTAACTACAAATACTTGTGATATACATTATTTAGCTACAACTGCATGCGAAACAAACGAGTTAGCTTCAAATCCATGCGAAACACACGATTTATCTTCAAATCAATGCGATGTAGTAGGTTTGCTTCAAGTCAATAAGAGGTAGATGGTTTAGCTTCAAATCAATAGAATGTAGAAGATTTAGCTTCAAATAAATGCGATGTAGAAGGTTTAGCTTCAAATCCATGCGAAACACACGATTTATCTTCAAATCAATGCGTTGTAGAAGGTTTGCTTCAAATCAATAAGAGGTAGATGGTTTAGCTTCAAATCAATAGAATATAGAAGGTTTAGCTTCAAATAAATGCGATGTAGAAGGTTTAGCTTCAAATCCATATGAAACACATGATTTAGCTTCAAATCAATTCGAAGGACAAGGCTTAGATTCAAATCCATGCGATACAAGTGATTTAGCTTCAAGTGAATGCGAAGTAGAAGGCTTAGCTTCAAATCCATGCAAAACAAATGGTCTAACTACAAATACTTGTGATATACATTATTTAGCTACAACTGCATGCGAAACAAACGAGTTAGCTTCAAATCCATGCGATAGACATGATTTAGCTTCAAATCAATGCGATGTAGAAGGTTTAGCTTCAAATCCATGCCATACTCAAGATTTAGCTTCCAATCATTGCGATGTAGAAGGTTTAGCTTCAAATCCATACGAAACACATGATTTAGCTTCAAATCAATTCGAAGGACAAGGCTTAGATTCAAATCCATGCGAAACAAATGATTTAGCTTCAAATCAATGCGAAGTAGAAGGCGTAGCTTCAAATCCATGCGAAACAAATGGTTTAGCTACAAATACTTGTGATATAGATTATTTAGCTACAACTGCATGCGAAACTAACGAGTTAGCTTCAAATCCATGCGAAACACACGATTTATCTTCAAATCAATGCGATGTAGAAGGTTTGCTTCAAATCAATAAGAGGTAGATGGTTTAGCTTCGAATCAATAGAATATAGCAGGTTTAGCTTCAAATAAATGCGATGTAGAAGGTTTAGCTTCAAATCCATACGACACACATGATTTAGATTCAAATCAATTCGAAGGACAAGGCATAGATTCAAATCCATGCGAAACAAATGATTTAGCTTCAAATGAATGCGAAGTAGAAGGCTTGGCTTCAAATCCATGCAAGACAAATGGTTTAACTACAAATACTTGTGATATACATTATTTAGCTACAACTGCATGCGAAACAAACGAGTTAACTTCAAATCCATGCGATACACATGATTTAGCTTCAAATCAATGCGATGTAGAAGGTTTAGCTTCAAATCAATTAGAGGTAGAAGGTTCAGCTTCAGATCAATAGAATATAGAAGGTTTAGCTTCAAATCAATGCGATGTAGAAGGGTTAGCTTCAAATCCAAGCGTAACACATGATTTAGCTTCAAATACTTGCGATATAAGTGATATAGCTTCAAAAGCAGGAGGAACAAACGAGGTAGCTTCAATTCCATGCGAAACAAATGATTTAGCTTCAAATCAATGCGAAGTAGAAGGCGTAGCTTCAAATCCATGCGAAACAAATGGTTTAGCTAGAAATACTTGTGATATAGATTATTTAGCTACAACTGCATGCGAAACTAACGAGTTAGCTTCAAATCCATGCGAAACACACGATTTATCTTCAAATCAATGCGATGTAGTAGGTTTGCTTCAAGTCAATAAGAGGTAGATGGTTTAGCTTCAAATCAATAGAATGTAGAAGATTTAGCTTCAAATAAATGCGATGTAGAAGGTTTAGCTTCAAATCCATGCGAAACACACGATTTATCTTCAAATCAATGCGTTGTAGAAGGTTTGCTTCAAATCAATAAGAGGTAGATGGTTTAGCTTCAAATCAATAGAATATAGAAGGTTTAGCTTCAAATAAATGCGATGTAGAAGGTTTAGCTTCAAATCCGTATGAAACACATGATTTAGCTTCAAATCAATTCGAAGGACAAGGCTTAGATTCAAATCCATGCGATACAAGTGATTTAGCTTCAAGTGAATGCGAAGTAGAAGGCTTAGCTTCAAATCCATTCAAAACAAATGGTCTAACTACAAATACTTGTGATATACATTATTTAGCTACAACTGCATGCGAAACAAACGAGTTAGCTTCAAATCCATGCGATAGACATGATTTAGCTTCAAATCAATGCGATGTAGAAGGTTTAGCTTCAAATCCATGCCATACTCAAGATTTAGCTTCCAATCATTGCGATGTAGAAGGTTTAGCTTCAAATCCATACGAAACACATGATTTAGCTTCAAATCAATTCGAAGGACAAGGCTTAGATTCAAATCCATGCGAAACAAATGATTTAGCTTCAAATCAATGCGAAGTAGAAGGCGTAACTTCAAATCCATGCGAAACAAATGGTTTAGCTACAAATACTTGTGATATAGATTATTTAGCTACAACTGCATGCGAAACTAACGAGTTAGCTTCAAATCCATGCGAAACACACGATTTATCTTCAAATCAATGCGATGTAGTAGGTTTGCTTCAAGTCAATAAGAGGTAGATGGTTTAGCTTCAAATCAATAGAATATAGAAGATTTAGCTTCAAATAAATGCGATGTAGAAGGTTTAGCTTCAAATCCATGCGAAACACACGATTTATCTTCAAATCAATGCGATGTAGAAGGTTTGCTTCAAATCAATAAGAGGTAGATGGTTTAGCTTCGAATCAATAGAATATAGCAGGTTTAGCTTCAAATAAATACGATGTAGAAGGTTTAGCTTCAAATCCATACGACTCACATGATTTAGATTCAAATCAATTCGAAGGACAAGGCATAGATTCAAATCCATGAGAAACAAATGATTTAGCTTCAAATGAATGCGAAGTAGAAGGCTTGGCTTCAAATCCATGCAAAACAAATGGTTTAACTACAAATACTTGTGATATACATTATTTAGCTACAACTGCATGCGAAACAAACGAGTTAACTTCAAATCCATGCGATACACATGATTTAGCTTCAAATCAATGCGATGTAGAAGGTTTAGCTTCAAATCAATTAGAGATAGAAGGTTCAGCTTCAAATCAATAGAATATAGAATGTTTAGCTTCAAATCAATGCGATGTAGAAGGGTTAGCTTCAAATCCAAGCGTAACACATGATTTAGCTTCAAATACTTGCGATATAAGTGATATAGCTTCAAAAGCAGGAGGAACAAATGAGGTAGCTTCAATTCCATGCGAAACAAATGATTTAGCTTCAAATCAATGCGAAGTAGAAGGCGTAGCTTCAAATCCATGCGAAACAAATGGTTTAGCTACAAATACTTGTGATATAGATTATTTAGCTACAACTGCATGCGAAACTAACGAGTTAGCTTCAAATCCATGCGAAACACACGATTTATCTTCAAATCAATGCGATGTAGTAGGTTTGCTTCAAATCAATAAGAGGTAGATGGTTTAGCTTCGAATCAATAGAATATAGCAGGTTTAGCTTCAAATAAATGCGATGTAGAAGGTTTAGCTTCAAATCCATACGACTCACATGATTTAGATTCAAATCAATTCGAAGGACAAGGCATAGATTCAAATCCATGAGAGACAAATGATTTAGCTTCAAATGAATGCGAAGTAGAAGGCTTGGCTTCAAATCCATGCAAAACAAATGGTTTAACTACAAATACTTGTGATATACATTATTTAGCTACAACTGCATGCGAAACAAACGAGTTAACTTCAAATCCATGCGATACACATGATTTAGCTTCAAATCAATGCGATGTAGAAGGTTTAGCTTCAAATCAATTAGAGATAGAAGGTTCAGCTTCAAATCAATAGAATATAGAAGGTTTAGCTTCAAATCAATGCGATGTAGAAGGGTTAGCTTCAAATCCAAGCGTAACACATGATTTAGCTTCAAATACTTGCGATATAAGTGATATAGCTTCAAAAGCAGGAGGAACAAACGAGGTAGCTTCAATTCCATGCGAAACAAATGATTTAGCTTCAAATCAATGCGAAGTAGAAGGCGTAGCTTCAAATCCATGCGAAACAAATGGTTTAGCTACAAATACTTGTGATATATATTATTTAGCTACAACTGCATGCAAAACTAACGAGTTAGCTTCAAATCCATGCGAAACACACGATTTATCTTCAAATCAATGCGATGTAGAAGGTTTGCTTCAAATCAATAAGAGGTAGATGGTTTAGCTTCGAATCAATAGAATATAGCAGGTTTAGCTTCAAATAAATGCGATGTAGAAGGTTTAGCTTCAAATCCATACGACACACATGATTTAGATTCAAATCAATTCGAAGGACAAGGCATAAATTCAAATCCATGCGAAACAAATTATTTAGCTTCAAATGAATGCGAAGTAGAAGGCTTGGCTTCAAATCCATGCAAAACAAATGGTTTAACTACAAATACTTGTGATATACATTATTTAGCTACAACTGCATGCGAAACAAACGAGTTAACTTCAAATCCATGAGATACACATGATTTAGCTTCAAATCAATGCGATGTAGAAGGTTTAGCTTCAAATCAATTAGAGGTAGAAGGTTCAGCTTCTAATCAATAGAATATAGAAGGTTTAGTTTCAAATCAATGCGATGTATAAGGGTTAGCTTCAAATCCAAGCGTAACACATGATTTAGCTTCAAATACTTGCGATATAAGTGATATAGCTTCAAAAGCAGGAGGAACAAACGAGGTAGCTTCAATTCCATGCGAAACAAATGATTTAGCTTCAAATCAATGCGAAGTAGAAGGCGTAGCTTCAAATCCATGCGAAACAATTGGTTTAGCTACAAATACTTGTGATATAGATTATTTAGCTACAACTGCATGCGAAACTAACGAGTTAGCTTCAAATCCATGCGAAACACACGATTTATCTTCAAATCAATGCGATGTAGAAGGTTTGCTTCAAATCCATGCGAAACACACGATTTATCTTCAAATCAATGCGATGTAGAAGGTTTGCTTCAAAACAATAAGAGGTAGATGGTTTAGCTTCAAATCAATAGAATATAGAAGGTTTAGCTTCAAATAAATGCGATGTAGAAGGTTTAGCTTCAAATCCATACGAAACACATGATTTAGCTTCAAATCAATTCGAAGGACAAGGCTTAGATTCAAATCCATGCGAAACAAATGATTTAGCTTCAAATGAATGCGAAGTAGAAGGCTTAGCTTCAAATCCATGCAAAACAAATGGTTTAGCCACAAATACTTGTGATATACGTCATTTAGCTACAATTGCATGCGAAACGAACGAGTTAGCTTCAAATCCATGCGATTCACATTATTTAGCTTCAAATCAATGCGATGTAGAAGGCTTAGATTCAAATCCATGCGAAACAAATGATTTATCTTTAAATGAATGCGAAGTAGAAGGCTTAGCTTCAAATCCATGCAAAACAAATGGTTTAGCTACAAATGCTTGCGATATACATTATTTAGCTACAACTGCATGCGAAACAAACGAGATAGCTTCAAATCCAGGCTATATACATGCTTTAGCTTCAAATCAATGCGATGTAGAAGGTTAAACTTCAAGTCCATGCGATACACAAGATTTAGCTTCAAATCAATGCGATGTAGTAGGTTCAGCTTCAAATCCATGCGACACATATGATTTAGCTTCAAATATTTACGATATAAGTGATATAGCTTCAAAAGCTGTAGGAACAAACGAGGTAGCTTCAATTCCATGCGAGACACATGATTTAGCTTCAAATCCATGCGACGTAGAAGGTTGAGCTTCAAATTCAAGCGTAACACATGATTTAGCTTCAAATACTTGCGATATAAGTGATATAGCTTCGAATACAGGCGAAACGAACGAGTTAGCTTCAAATCCATGCGAAACACATGATTCAGATGCAAATCAATTCAATGTAGAAGGTTTAGCTTAAAATTCATGCGAAACACATTATTTAACTGCAAATCAGTGCGAAGTAGAAAGCTAGGGTTCAAATCAATGCAATTCAAATGGTTCATCTTCAAATATTTGTGAAAGGCATGATTTAGCTTCAACTGCATTCGGAACACATGATTTAGCTTCAAATCAATGCGATGTAGAAGGTTTAGCTTCAAATCCATGCAAAACACGTGATTTATCTTCCAATTAATGCGAAGTAGAAGGCTTATCTTCAAATCCATGCGAATCAAATGGTGTAGCTTCAAATACTTGTGATATACGTTATTTAGATTTAACTGCATGCGCAACGAACGAGTTAGCTTCTAATCCATGCGAAACACATGATTTAGCTGCAAATCAATGCGATGAAGAAGGTTTAGTTTCAAATCCATGCGAAACAAATGATATAGCTTCAAACACTTGGGGTGTAAGTGATATAGCTTCAAATGAAGACTAATCAAACGAGTTAGCTTCAAAATCCACGCAATACAGATGATTTAGCTTCAAATACTAGCGATATAAGTGATGTAGATTCAACTGCATGCGAAACGAACGAGTTAGCTTCAAATCCATGCGAAACACATGATTTAGCTTCAAATCAATGCGATGTAGAAGGTTTAGCTTCAAATCCATGCAAAAAACGTGATTTATCTTCCAATTAATGCGAAGTAGAAGGCTTATCTTCAAATCCATTCGAATCAAATGGTGTAGCTTCAAATACTTGTGATATACGTTATTTAGATTTAACTGCATGCGCAACGAACGAGTTAGCTTCTAATCCATGCGAAACACATGATTTAGCTGCAAATCAATGAGATGAAGAAGGTTTAGCTTCAAATCCATGCGAAACAAATGATATAGCTTCAAACACTTGGGGTGTAAGTGATGTAGCTTCAAATGAAGACTAATCAAACGAGTTAGCTACAAAATCCACGCGATACAGATGATTCAGCTTCAAATACTAGCGATATAAGTGATGTAGATTCAACTGCAGGCGAAACGAACGAGTTAGCTTCAAATCCATGCGAAACACATGATTTAGCTGCAAATCAATGCGATGTAGAAGGTTTAGCTTCAAAACAATAAGAGGTAGAAGGTTTAGCTTCAAATCAATAGAATGTAGTAGGTTTAGCTTCAAATCAATGCGATGTAGAAGGTTTAGCTTCATATCCATACGAAACACATGATTTAGCTTCAAATCAATGCGATGTAGTAGGTTCAGCTTCAAATCCATGCGACACATATGATTTAGCTTCAAATACTTGCGATATAAGTGATATAGCTTCAAAAGCTGGAGGAACAAACGAGGTTGCTTCAATTCCATGCGAAACACATGATTTAGCTTCAGATGAATGTGAAGTAGAAGAATTAGCTTCAAATCCATGCAAAACAAATGGTTTAGCTACAAATACTTGTGATATACATTATTTAGTTACAACTGCATGCGAAACGAACGAGTTAGCTTCAAATCCATGCGAAACACATGATTTAGCTGCAAATCAATGTAATGTAGAAGGTTTAGCTTCAAATCCATGCGACACATATGATTTAGCTTGAAATACTTACGATAGAAGTGATATAGCTTCAAAAGCTGGAGGAACAAACGAGGAAGCTTCAATTCCATGCGAAACAAATTATTTAACTTCAATCAATGCGAAGTAGAAGGCTTAGCTTCAGATCCATGCGAAACAAATGGATTAGCTACAAATACTTGTGATATACATTATTTAGCTACGACTGCATGCGGAACAAACGAGTTTACTTCAAATCCATGCGAAACACATGATTTAGCTTCAAGTCATTGCGATGTAGTAGGTTCAGCTTCAAATCCATGCGACACATATGATTTAGCTGCAAATCAGTGCGAAGTAGATGGCTCGGGTTCAAATCAATGCGATTCAAATGGTTCATCTTCAAATACTTGTGAAAGATATGATTTAGCTTCAAATGCATGCGAAACACATGATTTAGCTTCAAATCAATGCGATGAAGAAGTTTTAGCTTCAAATCCATGCGATACACAAGATTTAGCTTCAAATCAATGCGATGTAGTAGGTTCAGCTTCAAATCCATGCGACACATATGATTTAGCTTCAAATACTTGCGATATAAGTGATGTAGGTTCAACTGCAGGCGAAACGAACGAGTTAGCTTCAAATCCATGCGATACATATGATTTAGCTTCAAATCAATGCGATGTGGAAGATTTAGCTTCAAATCCATGCGATACACAAGATTTAGCTTCAAATCAATGCGATGTAGTAGGTTCAGCTTCAAATCCATGCGACACATATGATTTAGCTTCAAATACTTGCGATATAAGTGATATAGCTTCAAAAGCTGTAGGAACAAACGAGGTAGCTTCAATTCCATGCGAGACACATGATTTAGCTTCAAATCCATGCAAAACAAATGGTTTAGCTACAAATATTTGTGATATACATTATTTAGCTACAACTACATGCGCAACGAACGAGTTAGCTTCAAATCCATGCGAAACACATGATTTAGCTGCAAATCAATGCGATGAAGAAGGTTTAGCTTCAAATCCATGCGAAACAAATGATATAGTTTCAAACACTTGGGGTGTAAGTGATATATCTTCAAATGAAGACTAATCAAATGAGTTAGCTTCAAAATCCACGCGATACACATGATTTAGCTTCAAATACTAGCGATATAAGTGATGTAGATTCAACTGCAGGCGAAACGAATGAGTTAGCTTCAAATCCATGCGAAACACATGATTTAGCTGCAAATCAATGCGATGTAGAAGGTTTAGCTTCAAAACAATTAGAGGTAGAAGGTTTAGCTTCAAATCAATAGAGTATAGAAGTTTTAGCTTCAAATAAATGCGATGTAGAAGGTTTAGCTTCAAATCCATACGACACACATGATTTAGATTAAAATCAATTCGAAGGACAAGGCTTAGATTCAAATCCATGCGAAACAAATGATTTAGCTTCAAATGAATGCGAAGTTGAAGGCTTGGCTTCAAATCCATGCAAAACAAATGGTTTAACTACAAATACTTGTGATATACATTATTTAGCTACAACTGCATGCAAAACGAACGAGTTAGCTTCAAATCCATGCGATACACAAGATTTACCTTCAAATCAATGCGCTGTAGAAGGTTCAGCTACAAATCCACGCGAAACAAATGATTTAGCTTCAAACACTTTGGGTATAAGTGATATAGCTTCAAATGTAGACTAATCAAACGAGTTAGCTTCAAAATCCACGCGATACACATGATTTAGCTTCAAATACTCGCGATATAAGTGATATAGCTTCGAATACAGGCGAAAAGAACGAGTTAGCTTCAAATCCATGCGAAACACATGATTCAGCTGCAAATCAATGCGATGTAGAAGGTTTAGCTTCAAATCCATGCGAAACACATTATTTAGCTGCAAATCAGTGCGAAGTAGAAGGCTCGGGTTCAAATCAATGTGATTGAAATGGTTCATCTTCAAAAACTTGTGAATGACATGATTTAGCTTCAACTGCATGCGAAACACATGATTTAGCTTCAAATCAATGCGGTGTTGAAGGCTTAGCTTCAAATCCATGCAAAACACGTGATTTATCTTCCAATTAATGCGAAGTAGAAGGCTTAGCTTAAAATCCATGCGAATCAAATGGTTTAGCTTCAAATACTTGTGATATACGTTATTTAGATATAACTGCATGCGCAACGAACGAGTTAGCTTCAAATCCATGCGAAACACATGACTTAGCTGCAAATCAATGCGATGAAGAAGGTTTAGCTTCAAATCCATGCGAAACAAATGATATAGTTTCAAACACTTGGGGTGTAAGTGATATATCTTCAAATGAAGACTAATCAAATGAGTTAGCTTCAAAATCCACGCGATACACACGATTTAGCTTCAAATACTAGCGATATAAGTGATGTAGATTCAACTGCAGGCGAAACGAATGAGTTAGCTTCAAATCCATGCGAAACACATGATTTAGCTGCAAATCAATGCGATGTAGAAGGTTTAGCTTCAAAACAATTAGAGGTAGAAGGTTTAGCTTCAAATCAATAGAATATAGAAGGTTTAGCTTCAAATAAATGCGATGTAGAAGGTTTAGCTTCAAATCCATACGACACACATGATTTAGATTAAAATCAATTCGAAGGACAAGGCTTAGATTCAAATCCATGCAAAACAAATGGTTTAACTACAAATACTTGTGATATACATTATTTAGCTACAACTGCATGCAAAACGAACGAGTTAGCTTCAAATCCATGCGATACACAAGATTTACCTTCAAATCAATGCGCTGTAGAAGGTTCAGCTTCAAATCCATGCGACACATATGATTTAGCTTCAAAATACTTGCGATATAAGTGATATAGTTTCAAAAGCTGGAGAGACAAACGAGGTTGCTTCAATTCCATGCGAAACACATGATTTAGCTTCAAATCAATGCGAAGTAGAAGGCGTAGCTTCAAATCCAAGCAAAACAAATGGTTTAGCTACAAATACTTGTGATATACATTATTTAGCTACAACTGGAAGCGAAACTAACGAGTTAGCTTCAAGTCTATGCGAAACACACGATTTATCTTCAAATCAATGCGATGTAGGAGGTTTAGCTTCAAATCAATAAGAGGTAGAATGTTTGGCTTCAAATCAATGCGATGTAGTAGGTTCAGCTTCAAATCCATGCGGCACATGTGATTTAGCTTCAAATACATGCGATATAAGTGACATAGTTTCATATGGAGGCCAAACGATCGAGTTAGCTTCAAATCCATGCGACAAATATGATTTAGCTTCAAATACTTGCGATATAAGTGATATAGCTTAAAAAGCTGGAGGTACAAACGAGGTAGCTTCAATTCCATGCGAGACACATGATTTAGCTTCAAATCAATGTGATGTAGAAGGTTTAGCTTCAAATCCATGCGATACACAAGATTTAGCTTCAAATCAATGCGATGTAGTAGGTTCAGCTTCAATTCCATGCGACACATATGATTTAGCTTCAAATACTTGCGATATAAGTGATGTAGGTTCAACTGCAGGCGAAACGAACGAGTTAGCTTCAAATCCATGCGATACACATGATTTAGCTTCAAATCAATGCGATGTGGAAGATTTAGCTTCAAATCCATGCGATACACATTATTTAGCTGCAAATCAGTGCGAAGTAGAAGGCTCGGATTCAAATCAATGTGATTCAAATGGTTCATCTTCAAAAACTTGTGAATGACATGATTTAGCTTCAACTGCATGCGAAACACATGATTTAGCTTCAAATCAATGCGGTGTTGAAGGTTTAGCTTCAAATCCATGCAAAACACGTGATTTATCTTCCAATTAATGCGAAGTAGAAGGCTTAGCTTAAAATCCATGCGAATCAAATGGTTTAGCTTCAAATACTTGTGATATACGTTATTTAGATTTAACTGCATGCGCAACGAACGAGTTAGCTTCAAATCCATGCGAAACACATGATTTAGCTGCAAATCAATGCGATGAAGAAGGTTTAGCTTCAAATCCATGCGAAACACATTATTTAGCTGCAAATCAGTGCGAAGTAGAAGGCTCGGGTTCAAATCAATGTGATTGAAATGGTTCATCTTCAAAAACTTGTGAATGACATGATTTAGCTTCAACTGCATGCGAAACACATGATTTAGCTTCAAATCAATGCGGTGTTGAAGGCTTAGCTTCAAATCCATGCAAAACACGTGATTTATCTTCCAATTAATGCGAAGTAGAAGGCTTAGCTTAAAATCCATGCGAATCAAATGGTTTAGCTTCAAATACTTGTGATATACGTTATTTAGATATAACTGCATGCGCAACGAACGAGTTAGCTTCAAATCCATGCGAAACACATGACTTAGCTGCAAATCAATGCGATGAAGAAGGTTTAGCTTCAAATCCATGCGAAACAAATGATATAGTTTCAAACACTTGGGGTGTAAGTGATATATCTTCAAATGAAGACTAATCAAATGAGTTAGCTTCAAAATCCACGCGATACACACGATTTAGCTTCAAATACTAGCGATATAAGTGATGTAGATTCAACTGCAGGCGAAACGAATGAGTTAGCTTCAAATCCATGCGAAACACATGATTTAGCTGCAAATCAATGCGATGTAGAAGGTTTAGCTTCAAAACAATTAGAGGTAGAAGGTTTAGCTTCAAATCAATAGAATATAGAAGGTTTAGCTTCAAATAAATGCGATGTAGAAGGTTTAGCTTCAAATCCATACGACACACATGATTTAGATTAAAATCAATTCGAAGGACAAGGCTTAGATTCAAATCCATGCAAAACAAATGGTTTAACTACAAATACTTGTGATATACATTATTTAGCTACAACTGCATGCAAAACGAACGAGTTAGCTTCAAATCCATGCGATACACAAGATTTACCTTCAAATCAATGCGCTGTAGAAGGTTCAGCTTCAAATCCATGCGACACATATGATTTAGCTTCAAAATACTTGCGATATAAGTGATATAGTTTCAAAAGCTGGAGAGACAAACGAGGTTGCTTCAATTCCATGCGAAACACATGATTTAGCTTCAAATCAATGCGAAGTAGAAGGCGTAGCTTCAAATCCAAGCAAAACAAATGGTTTAGCTACAAATACTTGTGATATACATTATTTAGCTACAACTGGAAGCGAAACTAACGAGTTAGCTTCAAGTCTATGCGAAACACACGATTTATCTTCAAATCAATGCGATGTAGGAGGTTTAGCTTCAAATCAATAAGAGGTAGAATGTTTGGCTTCAAATCAATGCGATGTAGTAGGTTCAGCTTCAAATCCATGCGGCACATGTGATTTAGCTTCAAATACATGCGATATAAGTGACATAGTTTCATATGGAGGCCAAACGATCGAGTTAGCTTCAAATCCATGCGACAAATATGATTTAGCTTCAAATACTTGCGATATAAGTGATATAGCTTAAAAAGCTGGAGGTACAAACGAGGTAGCTTCAATTCCATGCGAGACACATGATTTAGCTTCAAATCAATGTGATGTAGAAGGTTTAGCTTCAAATCCATGCGATACACAAGATTTAGCTTCAAATCAATGCGATGTAGTAGGTTCAGCTTCAATTCCATGCGACACATATGATTTAGCTTCAAATACTTGCGATATAAGTGATGTAGGTTCAACTGCAGGCGAAACGAACGAGTTAGCTTCAAATCCATGCGATACACATGATTTAGCTTCAAATCAATGCGATGTGGAAGATTTAGCTTCAAATCCATGCGATACACATTATTTAGCTGCAAATCAGTGCGAAGTAGAAGGCTCGGATTCAAATCAATGTGATTCAAATGGTTCATCTTCAAAAACTTGTGAATGACATGATTTAGCTTCAACTGCATGCGAAACACATGATTTAGCTTCAAATCAATGCGGTGTTGAAGGTTTAGCTTCAAATCCATGCAAAACACGTGATTTATCTTCCAATTAATGCGAAGTAGAAGGCTTAGCTTAAAATCCATGCGAATCAAATGGTTTAGCTTCAAATACTTGTGATATACGTTATTTAGATTTAACTGCATGCGCAACGAACGAGTTAGCTTCAAATCCATGCGAAACACATGATTTAGCTGCAAATCAATGCGATGAAGAAGGTTTAGCTTCAAATCCATGCGAAACAAATGATATAGATTCAAACACTTGGGGTGTAAGTGATATAGATTCAAATGAAGACTAATCAAATGAGTTAGCTTCAAAATCCACGCGATACACATGATTTAGCTTCAAATACTAGCGATATAAGTGATGTAGATTCAACTGCAGGCGAAACGAATGAGTTAGCTTCAAATCCATGCGAAACACATGATTTAGCTGCAAATCAATGCGATGTAGAAGGTTTAGCTTCAAAACAATAAGAGGTAGAAGGTTTAGCTTCAAATCAATAGAGTGTAGAAGGTTTAGCTTCTAATCAATGCGATGTAGAAGGTTTAGCTTCAAATCCACGCGAAACAAATGATTTAGCTTCAAACACTTGGGGTATAAGTGATATATCTTGAAATGAAGACAAATCAAACGAGTTAGCTTCAAAATCCACGCGATACACATGATTTGGCTTCAAATACTAGCGATATAAGTGATGTAGATTCAACTGCAGGCGAAACGAACGAGTTAGCTTCAAATCAATGCGATAAACATGATTTGGCTGCAAATCAATGTGACGTAGAAGGCTTAGCTTCAAATCCATGCAAAACAAATGGTTTAGCTACAAATACTTGTGATATACATTATTTAGCTACAACTACATGCGAAACAAACGAGTTAGCTTCAAATCCATGCGATACACATGATTTAGCTTCAAATCAATGCGATGTAGAAGGTTTAGCTACAAATCCACGCGAAACAAATGATTTAGCTTCAAACACTTTGGGTATAAGTGATATAGCTTCAAATGTAGACTAATCAAACGAGTTAGCTTCAAAATCCACGCGATACACATGATTTAGCTTCAAATACTCGCGATATAAGTGATATAGCTTCGAATACAGGCGAAAAGAACGAGTTAGCTTCAAATCCATGCGAAACACATGATTCAGCTGCAAATCAATGCGATGTAGAAGGTTTACCTTCAAATCCATGCGAAACACAGTATTTAGCTGCAAATCAGTGCGAAGTAGAAGGCTCGGGTTCAAATCAATGTGATTGAAATGGTTCATCTTCAAAAACTTGTGAATGACATGATTTAGCTTCAACTGCATGCGAAACACATGATTTAGCTTCAAATCAATGCGGTGTTGAAGGCTTAGCTTCAAATCCATGCAAAACACGTGATTTATCTTCCAATTAATGCGAAGTAGAAGGCTTAGCTTAAAATCCATGCGAATCAAATGGTTTAGCTTCAAATACTTGTGATATACGTTATTTAGATATAACTGCATGCGCAACGAACGAGTTAGCTTCAAATCCATGCGAAACACATGATTTAGCTGCAAATCAATGCGATGAAGAAGGTTTAGCTTCAAATCCATGCGAAACAAATGATATAGATTCAAACACTTGGGGTGTAAGTGATATAGATTCAAATGAAGACTAATCAAATGAGTTAGCTTCAAAATCCACGCGATACACATGATTTAGCTTCAAATACTAGCGATATAAGTGATGTAGATTCAACTGCAGGCGAAACGAATGAGTTAGCTTCAAATCCATGCGAAACACATGATTTAGCTGCAAATCAATGCGATGTAGAAGGTTTAGCTTCAAAACAATAAGAGGTAGAAGGTTTAGCTTCAAATCAATAGAGTGTAGAAGGTTTAGCTTCTAATCAATGCGATGTAGAAGGTTTAGCTTCAAATCCACGCGAAACAAATGATTTAGCTTCAAACACTTGGGGTATAAGTGATATATCTTGAAATGAAGACAAATCAAACGAGTTAGCTTCAAAATCCACGCGATACACATGATTTGGCTTCAAATACTAGCGATATAAGTGATGTAGATTCAACTGCAGGCGAAACGAACGAGTTAGCTTCAAATCAATGCGATAAACATGATTTGGCTGCAAATCAATGTGACGTAGAAGGCTTAGCTTCAAATCCATGCAAAACAAATGGTTTAGCTACAAATACTTGTGATATACATTATTTAGCTACAACTACATGCGAAACAAACGAGTTAGCTTCAAATCCATGCGATACACATGATTTAGCTTCAAATCAATGCGATGTAGAAGGTTTAGCTACAAATCCACGCGAAACAAATGATTTAGCTTCAAACACTTTGGGTATAAGTGATATAGCTTCAAATGTAGACTAATCAAACGAGTTAGCTTCAAAATCCACGCGATACACATGATTTAGCTTCAAATACTCGCGATATAAGTGATATAGCTTCGAATACAGGCGAAAAGAACGAGTTAGCTTCAAATCCATGCGAAACACATGATTCAGCTGCAAATCAATGCGATGTAGAAGGTTTACCTTCAAATCCATGCGAAACACAGTATTTAGCTGCAAATCAGTGCGAAGTAGAAGGCTCGGGTTCAAATCAATGTGATTGAAATGGTTCATCTTCAAAAACTTGTGAATGACATGATTTAGCTTCAACTGCATGCGAAACACATGATTTAGCTTCAAATCAATGCGGTGTTGAAGGCTTAGCTTCAAATCCATGCAAAACACGTGATTTATCTTCCAATTAATGCGAAGTAGAAGGCTTAGCTTAAAATCCATGCGAATCAAATGGTTTAGCTTCAAATACTTGTGATATACGTTATTTAGATATAACTGCATGCGCAACGAACGAGTTAGCTTCAAATCCATGCGAAACACATGACTTAGCTGCAAATCAATGCGATGAAGAAGGTTTAGCTTCAAATCCATGCGAAACAAATGATATAGTTTCAAACACTTGGGGTGTAAGTGATATATCTTCAAATGAAGACTAATCAAATGAGTTAGCTTCAAAATCCACGCGATACACATGATTTAGCTTCAAATACGAGCGATATAAGTGATGTAGATTCAACTGCAGGCGAAACGAATGAGTTAGCTTCAAATCCATGCGAAACACATGATTTAGCTGCAAATCAATGCGATGTAGAAGGTTTAGCTTCAAAACAATTAGAGGTAGAAGGTTTAGCTTCAAATCAATAGAATATAGAAGGTTTAGCTTCAAATAAATGCGATGTAGAAGGTTTAGCTTCAAATCCATACGACACACATGATTTAGATTAAAATCAATTCGAAGGACAAGGCTTAGATTCAAATCCATGCGAAACAAATGATTTTGCTTCAAATGAATGCGAAGTTGAAGGCTTGGCTTCAAATCCATGCAAAACAAATGGTTTAACTACAAATACTTGTGATATACATTATTTAGCTACAACTGCATGCAAAACGAACGAGTTAGCTTCAAATCCATGCGATACACAAGATTTACCTTCAAATCAATGCGCTGTAGAAGGTTCAGCTTCAAATCCATGCGACACATATGATTTAGCTTCAAAATACTTGCGATATAAGTGATATAGTTTCAAAAGTTGGAGAGACAAACGAGGTTGCTTCAAATCCATGCGAAACACACGATTTATCTTCAAATCAATGCGATGTAGAAGGATTAGCTTCAAATCAATAAGAGGTAGATAGTTTATCTTCAAATCAATAGAATATAGAAGGTTTAGCTTCAAATAAATGCGATGTAGAAGGTTTGGCTTCAAATCCATACGACACACATGACTTAGATTCAAATCAATTCGAAGGACAAGGCTTAGATTCAAATCCATGCGAAACAAATGATATAGCTTCAAACACTTGGGGTGTAAGTGATATAGCTTCAAATGAAGACAAATCAAACGAGTTAGCTTCAAAATCCACGCGATACACATGATATAGCTTCAAATACTAGCGATATAAGTGATGTAGATTCAACTGCTGGCGAAACGAACGAGTTAGCTTCAAATCCATGCGAAACACATGATTTAGCTGCAAATCAATGCGAAGTAGAAGGCGTAGCTCCAAATCCATGCGAAACAAATGGTTTAGCTACAAATACTTGTGATATACATTATTTAGCTACAACTGCATGCGAAACAAACGAGTTAGCTTCAAATCCATGCGACACATATGATTTAGCTTCAAATACTTGCGATATAAGTGATATAGCTTCAAATGCTGGAGGAACAAACGAGGAAGCTTCAATTCCATGCGAAACAAATGATTTAACTTCAAATCAATGCGAAGTAGAAGGCTTAGATTTAGATCCATGCGATACACAAGATTTAGCTTCAAATCAATGCGATGTAGTAGGTTCAGCTTCAAATCCATGCGATATAAGTGATATAGCTTCAAAAGCAGGAGGAACAAACGAGGTAGCTTCAATTCCATGCGAAACAAATGATTTAGCTTCAAATCAATGCGAAGTAGAAGGCGTAGCTCCAAATCCATGCGAAACAAATGGTTTAGATACAAATACTTGTGATATACATTATTTAGCTACAACTGCATGCGAAACAAACGATTTAGCTTCAAATCCATGCGACACATATGATTTAGCTTCAAATACTTGCGATATAAGTGATATAGCTTCAAAAGCTGGAGGAACAAACGAGGAAGCTTCAATTCCATGCGAAACAAATGATTTAACTTCAAATCAATGCGAAGTAGAAGGCATAGATTCAGATCCATGCGATACACAAGATTTAGCTTCAAATCAATGCGATGTAGTTGGTTCAGCTTCAAATCCATGCGATATAAGTGATATAGCTTCAAAAGAAGGAGGAACAAACGAGGTAGCTTCAATTCCATGCGAAACAAATGATTTAGCTTCAAATCAATGCGAAGTAGAAGGCGTAGCTCCAAATCCATGCGAAACAAATGGGTTAGCTACAAATACTTGTGATATACATTATTTAGCTACAACTGCATGCGAAACAAACGAGTTAGCTTCAAATCCATGCGAAACACATGATTTAGCTGCAAATCAATGTGATGTAGAAGGTTTAGCTTCAAATCCATGCGATACACAATATTTAGATTCAAATCAATGCGATGTGGAAAGTTCAGCTTCAAATCCATGCGACACATATGATTTAGCTTCAAATACTTGCGATATAAGTGATATAGCTTCAAAAGCTGGAGGAAAAAACGAGGAAGCTTCAATTCCATGCGAAACAAATGATTTAACTTCAAATCAATGCGAAGTAGAAGGCTTAGCTTCAGATCCATGCGATACACAAGATTTAGATTCAAATCAATGCGATATAGTAGGTTCAGCTTCAAATCCATGCGATATAAGTGATATAGCTTCAAAAGCAGGAGGAACAAACGAGGTAGCTTCAATTCGATGCGACACAAATGATTTAGCTTCAAATCAATGCGAAGTAGAAGGCGTAGCTCCAAATCCATGCGAAACAAATGATATAGATTCAAACACTTGGGGTGTAAGTGATATAGCTTCAAATGAAGACTAATCATATGAGTTAGCTTCGAAATCCACGCGATACACATGATTTAGCTTCAAATACTAGCGATATAAGTGATGTAGGTTCAACTGCAGGCGAAACGAACGAGTTAGCTTCAAATCCATGCGATAAACATGATTTGGCTGCAAATCAATGTGACGTAGAAGGTTTAGCTACAAATCCACGCGAAACAAATGATTTAGCTTCAAACACTTTGGGTATAAGTGATATAGCTTCAAATGTAGACTAATCAAACGAGTTAGCTTCAAAATCCACGCGATACACATGATTTAGCTTCAAATACTCGCGATATAAGTGATATAGCTTCGAATACAGGCGAAAAGAACGAGTTAGCTTCAAATCCATGCGAAACACATGATTCAGCTGCAAATCAATGCGATGTAGAAGGTTTAGCTTCAAATCCATGCGAAACACATTATTTAGCTGCAAATCAGTGCGAAGTAGAAGGCTCGGGTTCAAATCAATGTGATTGAAATGGTTCATCTTCAAAAACTTGTGAATGACATGATTTAGCTTCAACTGCATGCGAAACACATGATTTAGCTTCAAATCAATGCGGTGTTGAAGGCTTAGCTTCAAATCCATGCAAAACACGTGATTTATCTTCCAATTAATGCGAAGTAGAAGGCTTAGCTTAAAATCCATGCGAATCAAATGGTTTAGCTTCAAATACTTGTGATATACGTTATTTAGATTTAACTGCATGCGCAACGAACGAGTTAGCTTCAAATCCATGCGAAACACATGATTTAGCTGCAAATCAATGCGATGAAGAAGGTTTAGCTTCAAATCCATGCGAAACAAATGATATAGCTTCAAACACTTGGGGTGTAAGTGATATATCTTCAAATGAAGACTAATCAAATGAGTTAGCTTCAAAATCCACGCGATACACATGATTTAGCTTCAAATACTAGCGATATAAGTGATGTAGATTCAACTGCAGGCGAAACGAATGAGTTAGCTTGAAATCCATGCGAAACACATGATTTAGCTGCAAATCAATGCGATGTAGAAGGTTTAGCTTCAAAACAATTAGAGGTAGAAGGTTTAGCTTCAAATCAATAGAATATAGAAGGTTTAGCTTCAAATAAATGCGATGTAGAAGGTTTGGCTTCAAATCCATACGTCACACAAGACTTAGATTCAAATCAATTCGAAGGACAAGGCTTAGATTCAAATCCATGCGAAACAAATGATATAGCTTCAAACACTTGGGGTGTAAGTGATATAGCTTCAAATGAAGACAAATCAAACGAGTTAGCTTAAAAATCCACACGATACACATGATATAGCTTCAAATACTAGCGATATAAGTGATGTAGATTCAACTGCAGGCGAAACGAACGAGTTAGCTTCAAATCCATGCGAAACACATGATTTAGCTGCAAATCAATGCGAAGTAGAAGGCTTAGTTTCAAATCCATGCAAAACAAATGGTTTAGCTACAAATACTTGTGATATACATTATTTAGCTACAACTGCATGCGAAACAAACGAGTTAGCTTCAAATCCATGCGAAACACATGATTTAGCTGCAAATCAATGCGATGAAGAAGGTTTAGCTTCAAACCCATGCGAAACAAATGATATAGCTTCAAACTCTTGGGGTGTAAGTGATATAGCTTCAAATGAAAACTAATCAAACGAGTTAGCATCAAAATCCACGCGATACACATGATTTAGCTTCAAATACTAGCGTTATATGTGATGTAGATTTAACTGCAGGCCAAACGAACGAGTTAGCTTCAAATCCATGCGGAACACATGATTTAGCTTCAAATGAATGCGAAGTAGAAGGCGTAGCTCCAAATCCATGCGAAACAAATGGTTTAGCTACAAATACTTGTGATATACATTATTTAGCTACAACTGCATGCGAAACAAACGAGTTAGCTTCAAATCCATGCGACACATATGATTTAGCTTCAAATACTTGCGATATAAGTGATATAGCTTCAAAAGCTGGAGGAACAAACGAGGAAGCTTCAATTCCATGCGAAACAAATGATTTAACTTCAAATCAATGCGAAGTAGAAGGCTTAGATTTAGATCCATGCGATACACAAGATTTAGCTTCAAATCAATGCGATGTAGTAGGTTCAGCTTCAAATCCATGCGATATAAGTGATATAGCTTCAAAAGCAGGAGGAACAAACGAGGTAGCTTCAATTCCATGCGAAACAAATGATTTAGCTTCAAATCAATGCGAAGTAGAAGGCGTAGCTCCAAATCCATGCGAAACAAATGGTTTAGCTACAAATACTTGTGATATACATTATTTAGCTACAACTGCATGCGAAACAAACGATTTAGCTTCAAATCCATGCGACACATATGATTTAGCTTCAAATACTTGCGATATAAGTGATATAGCTTCAAAAGCTGGAGGAACAAACGAGGAAGCTTCAATTCCATGCGAAACAAATGATTTAACTTCAAATCAATGCGAAGTAGAAGGCTGAGCTTCAGATCCATGCGATACACAAGATTTAGATTCAAATCAATGCGATGTAGTAGGTTCAGCTTCAAATCCATGCGATATAAGTGATATAGCTTCAAAAACAGGAGGAACAAACGAGGTAGCTTCAATTCCATGCGAAACAAATGATTTAGCTTCAAATCAATGCGAAGTAGAAGGCGTAGCTTCAAATCCATGCGAAACAAGTGGTTTAGCTACAAATACTTGTGATATACATTATTTAGCTACATCTGCATGCGAACGTAACGAGTTAGCTTCAAATCCATGCGAAACACACGATCTATCTTCAAATCAATGCGATGTAGAATGTTTAGCTTCAAATCAATAAGAGGTAGAAGGTTTAGCTTCAAATCAATAGAATATAGTAGGTTTAGCTTCAAATCAATGCGATGTAGAAGGTTTAGCTTCAAATCCATACGAAACACATGATTTAGCTTCAAATCAATTCGAAGGACAAGGCTTAGATTCAAATCCATGCGAAACAAATGATTTATCTTCAAATGAATGCGAAGTAGAAGGCTTAGCTTCAAATCCATGCAAAACAAATGCTTTAGCTACAAATACTTGTGACATACATTATTTAGCTACAACTGCATGCGAAACAAACGAGTTAGCTTCAAATCCATGCGAAACACATGATTTAGCTGCAAATCAATGCGATGTAGAAGGTTCAGCTTCAAATCCATACGAAACACATGATTTAGCTTCAAACACTTGGGGTATAAGTGATATAGCTTCAAATGCAGACTAATCAAACAAGTTAGCTTCAAAATTCACGCGATATACATGATTTAGCTTCAAATATTTGCGATATAAGTGATGTAGGTTCAACTGCAGGCGAAACGAACGAGTTAGCTTCAAATCCATGCGAAACGCATGATTTAGCTGCAAATCAATGTGATGTAGATGGTTTAGCTTCAAATCCATGCGAGACAAAAGATTTAGATTCAAATCAATGCGATGTAGAAGGTTCGGCTTCAAATCCACGCGACACATATGATTTAACTTCAAATACTTGCGATATAAGTGATATAGCTTCAAAAGCTGGAGGAACAAACGAGGAAGCTTCAATTCCATGCGAAAGAAATGATTTAACTTCAAATCAATGCGAAGTAGAAGGCATAGATTCAGATCCATGCGATACACAAGATTTAGCTTCAAATCAATGCGATGTAGTTGGTTCAGCTTCAAATCCATGCGATATAAGTGATATAGCTTCAAAAGCAGGAGGAACAAACGAGGTAGCTTCAATTCCATGCGAAACAAATGATTTAGCTTCAAATCAATGCGAAGTAGAAGGCGTAGCTCCAAATCCATGCGAAACAAATGGGTTAGCTACAAATACTTGTGATATACATTATTTAGCTACAACTGCATGCGAAACAAACGAGTTAGCTTCAAATCCATGCGAAACACATGATTTAGCTGCAAATCAATGTGATGTAGAAGGTTTAGCTTCAAATCCATGCGATACACAATATTTAGATTCAAATCAATGCGATGTAGAAGGTTCAGCTTCAAATCCATGCGACACATATGATTTAGCTTCAAATACTTGCGATATACGTGATATAGCTTCAAAAGCTGGAGGAAAAAACGAGGAAGCTTCAATTCCATGCGAAACAAATGATTTAACTTCAAATCAATGCGAAGTAGAAGGCTTAGCTTCAGATCCATGCAATACACAAGATTTAGATTGAAATCAATTCGATATAGTAGGTTCAGCTTCAAATCTATGCGATATAAGTGATATAGCTTCAAAAGCAGGAGGAACAAACGAGGTAGCTTCAATTCGATGCGACACAAATGATTTAGCTTCAAATCAATGCGAAGTAGACGGCGTAGATCCAAATCCATGCGAAACAAATAGTTTAGCTACAAATACTTGTGATATACATTATTTAGCTACTACTGCATGCGAAACT
This sequence comes from Megalopta genalis, assembly GCF_051020955.1. Classification (NCBI taxonomy): domain Eukaryota; kingdom Metazoa; phylum Arthropoda; class Insecta; order Hymenoptera; family Halictidae; genus Megalopta; species Megalopta genalis. The sequence goes on from NW_027477102.1 coordinate 37,128, forward strand.
AACGAGTTAGCTTCAAATCCATGCGAAACACACGATTTATCTTCAAATCAATGCGATGTAGAAGGTTTAGCTTCAAATCAATAGAATATAGTAGGTTTAGCTTCAAATCAATGCGATGTAGAAGGTTTAGCTTCAAATCCATACGAAACACATGATTTAGCTTCAAATCAATTCGAAGGACAAGGCTTAGATTCAAATCCACGCGAAACAAATGATTTAGCTTCAAATGAATGCGAAGTAGAAGGCTTAGCTTCAAATCCATGCAAAACAAATGATTTAGCTACAGATACTTGTGATATACATTATTTAGCTACAACTGCATGCGAAACGAACGAGTTAGCTTCAATTCCATGCGAGACACATGATTTAGCTTCAAATCAATGCGATGTAGAAGGTTTAGCTTCATGTCCATACGAAACACATGATTTAGCTTCAAATCAATTCGAAGGACAAGGCTTAGATTCAAATCCATGCGAAACAAATGTTTTAGCTTCAAATGAATGCAAAGTAGAAGGCTTAGCTTCAAATCCATGCGAATCAAATGGTTTAGCTTCAAATACTTGTGGTATACGTTATTTAGATTTAACTGCATGCGCAACGAACAAGTTAGCTTCAAATCCATGCGATATAAGTGATATAGCTTCAAAAGCAGGAGGAACAAACGAGGTAGCTTCAATTCCATGCGAAACAAATGATTTAGCTTCAAATCAATGCGAAGTAGAAGGCGTAGCTCCAAATCCATGCGAAACAAATGGGTTAGCTACAAATACTTGTGATATACATTATTTAGCTACAACTGCATGCGAAACAAACGAGTTAGCTTCAAATCCATGCGAAACACATGATTTAGCTGCAAATCAATGTGATGTAGAAGGTTTAGCTTCAAATCCATGCGATACACAATATTTAGATTCAAATCAATGCGATGTAGAAGGTTCAGCTTCAAATCCATGCGACACATATGATTTAGCTTCAAATACTTGCGATATAAGTGATATAGCTTCAAAAGCTGGAGGAAAAAACGAGGAAGCTTCAATTCCATGCGAAACAAATGATTTAACTTCAAATCAATGCGAAGTAGAAGGCTTAGCTTCAGATCCATGCGATACACAAGATTTAGATTCAAATCAATGCGATGTAGTAGGTTCAGCTTCAAATCCATGCGATATAAGTGATATAGCTTCAAAAACAGGAGGAACAAACGAGGTAGCTTCAATTCCATGCGAAACAAATGATTTAGCTTCAAATCAATGCGAAGTAGAAGGCGTAGCTTCAAATCCATGCGAAACAAGTGGTTTAGCTACAAATACTTGTGATATACATTATTTAGCTACATCTGCATGCGAACGTAACGAGTTAGCTTCAAATCCATGCGAAACACACGATCTATCTTCAAATCAATGCGATGTAGAATGTTTAGCTTCAAATCAATAAGAGGTAGAAGGTTTAGCTTCAAATCAATAGAATATAGTAGGTTTAGCTTCAAATCAATGCGATGTAGAAGGTTTAGCTTCAAATCCATACGAAACACATGATTTAGCTTCAAATCAATTCGAAGGACAAGGCTTAGATTCAAATCCATGCGAAACAAATGATTTATCTTCAAATGAATGCGATGTAGAAGGTTCAGCTTCAAATCCATACGAAACACATGATTTAGCTTCAAACACTTGGGGTATAAGTGATATAGCTTCAAATGCAGACTAATCAAACAAGTTAGCTTCAAAATTCACGCGATATACATGATTTAGCTTCAAATATTTGCGATATAAGTGATATAGCTTCAAAAGCTGGAGGAAAAAACGAGGAAGCTTCAATTCCATGCGAAACAAATGATTTAACTTCAAATCAATGCGAAGTAGAAGGCTTAGCTTCAGATCCATGCGATACACAAGATTTAGCTTCAAATCAATGCGATGTAGTAGGTTCAGCTTCAAATCCATGCGATATAAGTGATATAGCTTCAAAAGCAGGAGGAACAAACGAGGTAGCTTCAATTCCATGCGAAACAAATGATTCAGCTTCAAATCAATGCGAAGTAGAAGGCGTAGCTCCAAATCCATGCGAAACAAATGGGTTAGCTACAAATACTTGTGATATACATTATTTAGCTACAACTGCATGCGAAACAAACGAGTTAGCTTCAAATCCATGCGAAACACATGATTTAGCTGCAAATCAATGTGATGTAGATGGTTTAGCTTCAAATCCATGCGAGACAAAAGATTTAGATTCAAATCAATGCGATGTAGAAGGTTCGGCTTCAAATCCACGCGACACATATGATTTAGCTTCAAATACTTGCGATATAAGTGATATAGCTTCAAAAGCTGGAGGAACAAACGAGGAAGCTTCAATTCCATGCGAAACAAATGATTTAACTTCAAATCAATGCGAAGTAGAAGGCATAGATTCAGATCCATGCGATACACAAGATTTAGCTTCAAATCAATGCGATGTAGTAGGTTCAGCTTCAAATCCATGCGATATAAGTGATATAGCTTCAAAAGCAGGAGGAACAAACGAGGTAGCTTCAATTCCATGCGAAACAAATGATTCAGCTTCAAATCAATGCGAAGTAGAAGGCGTAGCTCCAAATCCATGCGAAACAAATGGGTTAGCTACAAATACTTGTGATATACATTATTTAGCTACAACTGCATGCGAAACAAACGAGTTAGCTTCAAATCCATGCGAAACACATGATTTAGCTGCAAATCAATGTGATGTAGAAGGTTTAGCTTCAAATCCATGCGATACACAATATTTAGATTCAAATCAATGCGATGTAGAAGGTTCAGCTTCAAATCCATGCGACACATATCATTTAGCTTCAAATACTTGCGATATAAGTGATATAGCTTCAAAAGCTGGAGGAAAAAACGAGGAAGCTTCAATTCCATGCGAAACAAATGATTTAACTTCAAATCAATGCGAAGTAGAAGGCTTAGCTTCAGATCCATGCAATACACAAGATTTAGATTGAAATCAATGCGATATAGTAGGTTCAGCTTCAAATCCATGCGATATAAGTGATATAGCTTCAAAAGCAGGAGGAACAAACGAGGTAGCTTCAATTCGATGCGACACAAATGATTTAGCTTCAAATCAATGCGAAGTAGACGGCGTAGATCCAAATACATGCGAAACAAATAGTTTAGCTACAAATACTTGTGATATACATTATTTAGCTACTACTGCATGCGAAACTAACGAGTTAGCTTCAAATCCATGCGAAACACACGATTTATCTTCAAATCAATGCGATGTAGAAGGTTTAGCTTCAAATCAATAGAATATAGTAGGTTTAGCTTCAAATCAATGCGATGTAGAAGGTTTAGCTTCAAATCCATACGAAACACATGATTTAGCTTCAAATCAATTCGAAGGACAAGGCTTAGATTCAAATCCACGCGAAACAAATGATTTAGCTTCAAATGAATGCGAAGTAGAAGGCTTAGATTCAAATCCATGCAAAACAAATGATTTAGCTACAGATACTTGTGATATACATTATTTAGCTACAACTGCATGCGAAACGAACGAGTTAGCTTCAATTCCATGCGAGACACATGATTTAGCTTCAAATCAATGCGATGTAGAAGGTTTAGCTTCATGTCCATACGAAACACATGATTTAGCTTCAAATCAATTCGAAGGACAAGGCTTAGATTCAAATCCATGCGAAACAAATGTTTTAGCTTCAAATGAATGCAAAGTAGAAGGCTTAGCTTCAAATCCATGCGAATCAAATGGTTTAGCTTCAAATACTTGTGGTATACGTTATTTAGATTTAACTGCATGCGCAACGAACAAGTTAGCTTCAAATCCATGCGATATAAGTGATATAGCTTCAAAAGCAGGAGGAACAAACGAGGTAGCTTCAATTCCATGCGAAACAAATGATTTAGCTTCAAATCAATGCGAAGTAGAAGGCGTAGCTCCAAATCCATGCGAAACAAATGGGTTAGCTACAAATACTTGTGATATACATTATTTAGCTACAACTGCATGCGAAACAAACGAGTTAGCTTCAAATCCATGCGAAACACACGATTTAGCTGCAAATCAATGTGATGTAGAAGGTTTAGCTTCAAATCCATGCGATACACAATATTTAGATTCAAATCAATGCGATGTAGAAGGTTCAGCTTCAAATCCATGCGACACATATGATTTAGCTTCAAATACTTGCGATATAAGTGATATAGCTTCAAAAGCTGGAGGAAAAAACGAGGAAGCTTCAATTCCATGCGAAACAAATGATTTAACTTCAAATCAATGCGAAGTAGAAGGCTTAGCTTCAGATCCATGCAATACACAAGATTTAGATTCAAATCAATGCGATATAGTAGGTTCAGCTTCAAATCCATGCGATATAAGTGATATAGCTTCAAAAGCAGGAGGAACAAACGAGGTAGCTTCAATTCGATGCGACACAAATGATTTAGCTTCAAATCAATGCGAAGTAGACGGCGTAGATCCAAATCCATGCGAAACAAATAGTTTAGCTACAAATACTTGTGATATACATTATTTAGCTACTACTGCATGCGAAACTAACGAGTTAGCTTCAAATCCATGCGAAACACACGATTTATCTTCAAATCAATGCGATGTAGAAGGTTTAGCTTCAAATCAATAGAATATAGTAGGTTTAGCTTCAAATCAATGCGATGTAGAAGGTTTAGCTTCAAATCCATACGAAACACATGATTTAGCTTCAAATCAATTCGAAGGACAAGGCTTAGATTCAAATCCATGCGAAACAAATGATTTAGCTTCAAATGAATGCGAAGTAGAAGGCTTAGCTTCAAATCCATGCAAAACAAATGATTTAGCTACAGATACTTGTGATATACATTATTTAGCTACAACTGCATGCGAAACGAACGAGTTAGCTTCAATTCCATGCGAGACACATGATTTAGCTTCAAATCAATGCGATGTAGAAGGTTTAGCTTCATGTCCATACGAAACACATGATTTAGCTTCAAATCAATTCGAAGGACAAGGCTTAGATTCAAATCCATGCGAAACAAATGTTTTAGCTTCAAATGAATGCAAAGTAGAAGGCTTAGCTTCAAATCCATGCGAATCAAATGGTTTAGCTTCAAATACTTGTGGTATACGTTATTTAGATTTAACTGCATGCGCAACGAACAAGTTAGCTTCAAATCCATGCGAAACACATGATTTATCTGCAAATCAATGCGATGAAGAAGGTTTAGCTTCAAATCCATGCGAAACACATTATTTAGCTGCAAATCAGTGCGAAGTAGAAGGATCGGGTTCAAATCAATGCAATTCAAATGGTTCATCTTCAAATACTTGTGAAAGACATGATTTAGCTTCAAATGCGTGCGAAACACATGATTTGGCTTCAAATCAATGCGATGTAGAAGGTTTAGCTTCAAATCCACGCGAAACAAATGATTTAGCTTCAAACACTTGGGGTGTAAGTGATATAGCTTCAAATGCAGACTAATCAAACGAGTTAGCTTCAAAATCCACGCGGTACATATGATTTAGCTTCAAATACTTGCGATATAAGTGATGTAGGTTCAGCTGCAGGCGAAACGAACGAGTTAGCTTCAAATCCATGCGAAACACATGATTTAGCTGCAAATCAATGTGATGTAGAAGGTTTAGCTTCAAATCCATGCGATACACAAAATTTAGATTCAAATCAATGCGATGTAGAAGGTTCAGCTTCAAATCCATGCGACACATATGATTTAGCTTCAAATACTTGCGATATAAGTGATATAGCTTCAAAAGCTGGAGGAAAAAACGAGGAAGCTTCAATTCCATGCGAAACAAATGATTTAACTTCAAATCAATGCGAAGTAGATGGCTTAGCTTCAGATCCATGCGATACACAAGATTTAGATTCAAATCAATGCGATATAGTAGGTTCAGCTTCAAATCCATGCGATATAAGTGATATAGCTTCAAAAGCAGGAGGAACAAACGAGGTAGCTTCAATTCGATGCGACACAAATGATTTAGCTTCAAATCAATGCGAAGTAGAAGGCGTAGCTCCAAATCCATGCGAAACAAATAGTTTAGCTACAGATACTTGTGATATACATTATTTAGCTACAACTGCATGCGAAACGAACGAGTTAGCTTCAATTCCATGCGAGACACATGATTTAGCTTCAAATCAATGCGATGTAGAAGGTTTAGCTTCATGTCCATACGAAACACATGATTTAGCTTCAAATCAATTCGAAGGACAAGGCTTAGATTCAAATCCATGCGAAACAAATGTTTTAGCTTCAAATGAATGCAAAGTAGAAGGCTTAGCTTCAAATCCATGCGAATCAAATGGTTTAGCTTCAAATACTTGTGGTATACGTTATTTAGATTTAACTGCATGCGCAACGAACAAGTTAGCTTCAAATCCATGCGAAACACATGATTTATCTGCAAATCAATGCGATGAAGAAGGTTTAGCTTCAAATCCATGCGAAACACATTATTTAGCTGCAAATCAGTGCGAAGTAGAAGGCTCGGGTTCAAATCAATGCAATTCAAATGGTTCATCTTCAAATACTTGTGAAAGACATGATTTAGCTTCAAATGCGTGCGAAACACATGATTTAGCTTCAAATCAATGCGATGTAGAAGGTTTAGCTTCAAATCCACGCGAAACAAATGATTTACCTTCAAACACTTGGGGTATAAGTGATATAGCTTCAAATGCAGACTAATCAAACGAGTTACCTTCAAAATACACGCGATACACATGATTTAGCTTCAAACACTTGCGATATAAGTGATGTAGATTCAACTGCAGGCGAAACGAACTAGTTAGCTTCAAATCCATGCGAAACACATGATTTAGCTGCAAATCAATGCGATGTAGAAGGATTAGCTTCAAATCCATGCGAAACACATTATTTAGCTGCAAATCAGTGCGAAGTAGAAGGCTCAGGTTCAAATCAATGCAATTCAAATGGTTCATCTTCAAATACTTGTGAAAGACATGATTTAGCTTCAACTGCATGCGAAACACATGATTTAGCTTCAAATCAATGCGATGTAGAAGGTTTAGCTTCAAATCCACGCGAAACAAATGATTTAGCTTCAAACACTTGGGGTGTAAGTGATATAGCTTCAAATGCAGACTAATCAAACGAGTTAGCTTCAAAATCCACGCGGTACATATGATTTAGCTTCAAATACTTGCGATATAAGTGATGTAGGTTCAGCTGCAGGCGAAACGAACGAGTTAGCTTCAAATCCATGCGAAACACATGATTTAGCTGCAAATCAATGTGATGTAGAAGGTTTAGCTTCAAATCCATGCGATACACAAAATTTAGATTCAAATCAATGCGATGTAGAAGGTTCAGCTTCAAATCCATGCGACACATATGATTTAGCTTCAAATACTTGCGATATAAGTGATATAGCTTCAAAAGCTGGAGGAAAAAACGAGGAAGCTTCAATTCCATGCGAAACAAATGATTTAACTTCAAATCAATGCGAAGTAGAAGGCTTAGCTTCAGATCCATGCGATACACAAGATTTAGATTCAAATCAATGCGATATAGTAGGTTCAGCTTCAAATCCATGCGATATAAGTGATATAGCTTCAAAAGCAGGAGGAACAAACGAGGTAGCTTCAATTCGATGCGACACAAATGATTTAGCTTCAAATCAATGCGAAGTAGAAGGCGTAGCTCCAAATCCATGCGAAACAAATAGTTTAGCTACAAATACTTGTGATATACATTATTTAGCTACAACTGCATGCGAAACTAACGAGTTAGCTTCAAATCCATGCCAAACACACGATTTATCTTCAAATCAATGCGATGTAGAAGGTTTAGCTTCAAATCCATGCGATACACAATATTTAGATTCAAATCAATGCGATGTAGAAGGTTCAGCTTCAAATCCATGCGACACATATGATTTAGCTTCAAATACTTGCGATATAAGTGATATAGCTTCAAAAGCTGGAGGAACAAACGAGGAAGCTTCAATTCCATGCGAAACAAATGATTTAACTTCAAATCAATGCGAAGTAGAAGGCATAGATTCAGATCCATGCGATACACAAGATTTAGCTTCAAATCAATGCGATGTAGTTGGTTCAGCTTCAAATCCATGCGATATAAGTGATATAGCTTCAAAAGCAGGAGGAACAAACGAGGTAGCTTCAATTCCATGCGAAACAAATGATTTAGCTTCAAATCAATGCGAAGTAGAAGGCGTAGCTCCAAATCCATGCGAAACAAATGGGTTAGCTACAAATACTTGTGATATACATTATTTAGCTACAACTGCATGCGAAACAAGCGAGTTAGCTTCAAATCCATGCGAAACACATGATTTAGCTGCAAATCAATGTGATGTAGAAGGTTTAGCTTCAAATCCATGCGATACACAATATTTAGATTCAAATCAATGCGATGTAGAAGGTTCAGCTTCAAATCCATGCGACACATATGATTTAGCTTCAAATACTTGCGATATAAGTGATATAGCTTCAAAAGCTGGAGGAAAAAACGAGGAAGCTTCAATTCCATGCGAAACAAATGATTTAACTTCAAATCAATGCGAAGTAGAAGGCTTAGCTTCAGATCCATGCAATACACAAGATTTAGATTCAAATCAATGCGATATAGTAGGTTCAGCTTCAAATCCATGCGATATAAGTGATATAGCTTCAAAAGCAGGAGGAACAAACGAGGTAGCTTCAATTCGATGCGACACAAATGATTTAGCTTCAAATCAATGCGAAGTAGACGGCGTAGATCCAAATCCATGCGAAACAAATAGTTTAGCTACAAATACTTGTGATATACATTATTTAGCTACTACTGCATGCGAAACTAACGAGTTAGCATCAAATCCATGCGAAACACACGATTTATCTTCAAATCAATGCGATGTAGAAGGTTTAACTTCAAATCAATAGAATATAGTAGGTTTAGCTTCAAATCAATGCGATGTAGAAGGTTTAGCTTCAAATCCATACGAAACACATGATTTAGCTTCAAATCAATTCGAAGGACAAGGCTTAGATTCAAATCCATGCGAAACAAATGATTTAGCTTCAAATGAATGCGAAGTAGAAGGCTTAGCTTCAAATCCATGCAAAACAAATGATTTAGCTACAGATACTTGTGATATACATTATTTAGCTACAACTGCATGCGAAACTAACGAGTTAGCTTCTAATCAATGCGAAACACATTATTTAGCTGCAAATCAGTGCGAAGTAGAAGGCTCGGGTTCAAATCAATGCAATTCAAATGGTTCATCTTCAAATACTTGTGAAAGACATGATTTAGCTTCAAATGCGTGCGAAACACATGATTTAGCTTCAAATCAATGCGATGTAGAAGGTTTAGCTTCAAATCCACGCGAAACAAATGATTTACCTTCAAACACTTGGGGTATAAGTGATATAGCTTCAAATGCAGACTAATCAAACGAGTTACCTTCAAAATACACGCGATACACATGATTTAGCTTCAAACACTTGCGATATAAGTGATGTAGATTCAACTGCAGGCGAAACGAACTAGTTAGCTTCAAATCCATGCGAAACACATGATTTAGCTGCAAATCAATGCGATGTAGAAGGATTAGCTTCAAATCCATGCGAAACACATTATTTAGCTGCAAATCAGTGCGAAGTAGAAGGCTCGGGTTCAAATCAATGCAATTCAAATGGTTCATCTTCAAATACTTGTGAAAGACATGATTTAGCTTCAACTGCATGCGAAACACATGATTTAGCTTCAAATCAATGCGATGTAGAAGATTTAGCTTCAAATCCACGCGAAACAAATGATTTAGCTTCAAACACTTGGGGTGTAAGTGATATAGCTTCAAATGCAGATTAATCAAACGAGTTAGCTTCAAAATCCACGCGGTACATATGATTTAGCTTCAAATACTTGCGATATAAGTGATGTAGGTTCAGCTGCAGGCGAAACGAACGAGTTAGCTTCAAATCCATGCGAAACACATGATTTAGCTGCAAATCAATGTGATGTAGAAGGTTTAGCTTCAAATCCATGCAATACACAAAATTTAGATTCAAATCAATGCGATGTAGAAGGTTCAGCTTCAAATCCATGCGACACATATGATTTAGCTTCAAATACTTGCGATATAAGTGATATAGCTTCAAAAGCTGGAGGAAAAAACGAGGAAGCTTCAATTCCATGCGAAACAAATGATTTAACTTCAAATCAATGCGAAGTAGAAGGCTTAGCTTCAGATCCATGCGATACACAAGATTTAGATTCAAATCAATGCGATATAGTAGGTTCAGCTTCAAATCCATGCGATATAAGTGATATAGCTTCAAAAGCAGGAGGAACAAACGAGGTAGCTTCAATTCGATGCGACACAAATGATTTAGCTTCAAATCAATGCGAAGTAGAAGGCGTAGCTCCAAATCCATGCGAAACAAATAGTTTAGCTACAAATACTTGTGATATACATTATTTAGCTACAACTGCATGCGAAACTAACGAGTTTGCTTCAAATCCATGCGAAACACACGATTTATCTTCAAATCAATGCGATGTAGAAGGTTTAGCTTCAAATCAATAGAATATAGTAGGTTTAGCTTCAAATCAATGCGATATAGAAGGTTTAGCTTCAAATCCATACGAAACACATGATTTAGCTTCAAATCAATTCGAAGGACAAGGCTTAGATTCAAATCCATGCGAAACAAATGATTTAGCTACACATACTTGTGATATACATTATTTAGATACAACTGCATGCGAAACGAACGAGTTAGCTTCAATTCCATGCGAGACACATGATTTAGCTTCAAATCAATGCGATGTAGAAGGTTTAGCTTCATGTCCATACGAAACACATGATTTAGCTTCAAATCAATTCGAAGGACAAGGCTTAGATTCAAATCAATGTGATATAGTAGGTTCAGCTTCAAATCCATGCGATATAAGTGATATAGCTTCAAAAGCAGGAGGAACAAACGAGGTAGCTTCAATTCGATGCGACACAAATGATTTAGCTTCAAATCAATGCGAAGTAGAAGGCGTAGCTCCAAATCCATGCGAAACAAATAGTTTAGCTACAAATACTTGTGATATACATTATTTAGCTACAACTGCATGCGAAACTAACGAGTTAGCTTCAAATCCATGCGAAACACACGATTTATCTTCAAATCAATGCGATGTAGAAGGTTTAGCTTCAAATCAATAGAATATAGTAGGTTTAGCTTCAAATCAATGCGATGTAGAAGGTTTAGCTTCAAATCCATACGAAACACATGATTTAGCTTCAAATCAATTCGAAGGACAAGGCTTAGATTCAAATCCATGCGAAACAAATGATTTAGCTTCAAATGATTGCGAAGTAGAAGGCTTAGCTTCAAATCCATGCAAAACAAATGGTTTAGCTACAGATACTTGTGATATACATTATTTAGCTACAACTGCATGCGAAACTAACGAGTTAGCTTCTAATCAATGCGAAACACATTATTTAGCTGCAAATCAGTGCGAAGTAGAAGGCTCGGGTTCAAATCAATGCAATTCAAATGGTTCATCTTCAAATACTTGTGAAAGACATGATTTAGCTTCAAATGCGTGCGAAACACATGATTTAGCTGCAAATCAATGCGATGTAGAAGGATTAGCTTCAAATCCATGCGAAACACATTATTTAGCTGCAAATCAGTGCGAAGTAGAAGGCTCGGGTTCAAATCAATGCGATTCAAATGGTTCATCTTCAAATACTTGTGAAAGACATGATTTAGCTTCAACTGCAAGCGAAACTCATGATTTAGCTTCAAATCAATGCGATGTAGAAGGTTTAGCTTCAAACCCATGCGACACAAATGATTTAGTGTCAGATACTTGCGATATAATTGATATAGCTTCAAATGCAGGGGAAACAACCGAGTTAGCTTCAAATCCATGCAAAACACATGATTAAGCTTCAAATCAATGCGATGTAGAAGGTTTAGCTTCAAATCCATGCGGAACAAACGATTGTGCTTCAAACACTTCGGATATATGTGATATAGCTTCAGCTGCATGCAAAACAAACGAGTTAGCTTCAAGTCCACGCGAAACACATGATTTAGCTGCAAATCAATGCGATGTAGAAGGTTTAGCTTCAAATCCATGCGAAACAAATGATTTAGCTTCAACTACTTGTAATATACATGATTTAGCTTCAACTGCATGCGTAACAAACGAGTTAGCTTCAAATACATGCGAAACACATGATTTAGCTTGAAACCAAAGCGATGTAGAAGGTTTAGCTTCAAATCCGTGCGAAACAAATGATTTACATTCAAATACTTGCGATATAAGTGATATAGCTTCAAATGAAGGAGATACAAATGAGTTAGCGTCAAATCCAAGCGAAGCACATGATTTAGCTTCAAATCAGTGCGACGTAGAAGGAGTGGCTTCAAATCAATGCGAAACAACTGGTTTATCTTTTATATACTTGTGATATTCATGATTTAGCTTCAACTGCGTGCCAAAGAAACGATTTAGCTTCAAATCCAAGCGAAACACATGATCTAGCTTCATATCAATACGAAGTAGGAGGCTTAGCTTCAAATCCATGCGAAACGAAAGATTTAGCTTCTAATACATGCAAATATAAGTAATATAGCTTCAAATGCAGGCGAAACAAACGAGTTAGCTTCAAATCCATGCGAAACACATTATATCGCTTCAAATGAATTGCGAAACACATGATTTAGCTGCAAATTCATCCGAATCACATGGTTTAGCTCCATATTCTTGTGAATCAAATGGCTTAGCTTCAGACATTTGTGATATACATGATTTATGTTCAAAATCATGCGAAACAAACGTGTTCGCTTCAAATCCATGCGAAACACGTGATTTAGATTCAAATCCATGCGAAACACGTGATTTAGATTCAAATCAGTGCGAAGTAGAAGGTGTAGCTTCAAATCCATGCGAAACAAATGGTTTAGATTCAAATCAATGCGATGTAGAAGGTTCGGCTTCAAATCCACGCGACACATATGATTTAGCTTCAAATACTTGCGATATAAGTGATATAGCTTCAAAAGCTGGAGGAACAAACGAGGAAGCTTCAATTCCATGCGAAACAAATGATTTAACTTCAAATCAATGCGAAGTAGAAGGCATAGATTCAGATCCATGCGATACACAAGATTTAGCTTCAAATCAATGCGATGTAGTAGGTTCAGCTTCAAATACATGCGATATAAGTGATATAGCTTCAAAAGCAGGAGGAACAAACGAGGTAGCTTCAATTCCATGCGAAACAAATGATTTAGCTTCAAATCAATGCGAAGTAGAAGGCGTAGCTCCAAATCCATGCGAAACAAATGGGTTAGCTACAAATACTTGTGATATACATTATTTAGCTACAACTGCATGCGAAACAAACGAGTTAGCTTCAAATCCATGCGAAACACATGATTTAGCTGCAAATCAATGTGATGTAGAAGGTTTAGCTTCAAATCCATGCGATACACAATATTTAGATTCAAATCAATGCGATGTAGAAGGTTCAGCTTCAAATCCATGCGACACATATGATTTAGCTTCAAATACTTGCGATATAAGTGATATAGCTTCAAAAGCTGGAGGAACAAACGAGGAAGCTTCAATTCCATGCGAAACAAATGATTTAACTTCAAATCAATGCGAAGTAGAAGGCATAGATTCAGATCCATGCGATACACAAGATTTAGCTTCAAATCAATGCGATGTAGTTGGTTTAGCTTCAAATCCATGCGATATAAGTGATATAGCTTCAAAAGCAGGATGAACAAACGAGGTAGCTTCAATTCCATGCGAAACAAATGATTTAGCTTCAAATCAATGCGAAGTAGAAGGCGTAGCTCCAAATCCATGCGAAACAAATGGGTTAGCTACAAATACTTGTGATATACATTATTTAGCTACAACTGCATGCGAAACAAACGAGTTAGCTTCAAATCCATGCGAAACACATGATTTAGCTGCAAATCAATGTGATGTAGAAGGTTTAGCTTCAAATCCATGCGATACACAATATTTAGATTCAAATCAATGCGATGTAGAAGGTTCAGCTTCAAATCCATGCGACACATATGATTTAGCTTCAAATACTTGCGATATAAGTGATATAGCTTCAAAAGCTGGAGGAAAAAACGAGGAAGCTTCAATTCCATGCGAAACAAATGATTTAACTTCAAATCAATGCGAAGTAGAAGGCTTAGCTTCAGATCCATGCAATACACAAGATTTAGATTCAAATCAATGCGATATAGTAGGTTCAGCTTCAAATCCATGCGATATAAGTGATATAGCTTCAAAAGCAGGAGGAACAAACGAGGTAGCTTCAATTCGATGCGACACAAATGATTTAGCTTCAAATCAATGCGAAGTAGACGGCGTAGATCCAAATCCATGCGAAACAAATAGTTTAGCTACAAATACTTGTGATATACATTATTTAGCTACTACTGCATGCGAAACTAACGAGTTAGCTTCAAATCCATGCGAAACACACGATTTATCTTCAAATCAATGCGATGTAGAAGGTTTAGCTTCAAATAAATAGAATATAGTAGGTTTAGCTTCAAATCAATGCGATATAGAAGGTTTAGCTTCAAATCCATACGAAACACATGATTTAGCTTCAAATCAATTCGAAGGACAAGGCTTAGATTCAAATCCATGCGAAACAAATGATTTAGCTTCAAATGAATGCGAAGTAGAAGGCGTAGCTCCAAATCCATGCGAAACAAATAGTTTAGCTACAAATACTTGTGATATACATTATTTAGCTACAACTGCATGCGAAACTAACGAGTTAGCTTCAAATCCATGCGAAACACACGATTTATCTTCAAATCAATGCGATGTAGAAGGTTTAGCTTCAAATCAATAGAATATAGTAGGTTTAGCTTCAAATCAATGCGATGTAGAAGGTTTAGCTTCAAATCCATACGAAACACATGATTTAGCTTCAAATCAATTCGAAGGACAAGGCTTAGATTCAAATCCATGCGAAACAAATGATTTAGCTTCAAATGAATGCGAAGTAGAAGGCTTAGCTTCAAATCCATGCAAAACAAATGGTTTAGCTACAGATACTTGTGATATACATTATTTAGCTACAACTGCATGCGAAACTAACGAGTTAGCTTCTAATCAATGCGAAACACATTATTTAGCTGCAAATCAGTGCGAAGTAGAAGGCTCGGGTTCAAATCAATGCAATTCAAATGGTTCATCTTCAAATACTTGTGAAAGACATGATTTAGCTTCAAATGCGTGCGAAACACATGATTTAGCTGCAAATCAATGCGATGTAGAAGGATTAGCTTCAAATCCATGCGAAACACATTATTTAGCTGCAAATCAGTGCGAAGTAGAAGGCTCGGGTTCAAATCAATGCGATTCAAATGGTTCATCTTCAAATACTTGTGAAAGACATGATTTAGCTTCAACTGCAAGCGAAACTCATGATTTAGCTTCAAATCAATGCGATGTAGAAGGTTTAGCTTCAAACCCATGCGACACAAATGATTTAGTGTCAGATACTTGCGATATAATTGATATAGCTTCAAATGCAGGGGAAACAACCGAGTTAGCTTCAAATCCATGCAAAACACATGATTAAGCTTCAAATCAATGCGATGTAGAAGGTTTAGCTTCAAATCCATGCGGAACAAACGATTGTGCTTCAAACACTTCGGATATATGTGATATAGCTTCAGCTGCATGCAAAACAAACGAGTTAGCTTCAAGTCCACGCGAAACACATGATTTAGCTGCAAATCAATGCGATGTAGAAGGTTTAGCTTCAAATCCATGCGAAACAAATGATTTAGCTTCAACTACTTGTAATATACATGATTTAGCTTCAACTGCATGCGTAACAAACGAGTTAGCTTCAAATACATGCGAAACACATGATTTAGCTTGAAACCAAAGCGATGTAGAAGGTTTAGCTTCAAATCCGTGCGAAACAAATGATTTACATTCAAATACTTGCGATATAAGTGATATAGCTTCAAATGAAGGAGATACAAATGAGTTAGCGTCAAATCCAAGCGAAGCACATGATTTAGCTTCAAATCAGTGCGACGTAGAAGGAGTGGCTTCAAATCAATGCGAAACAACTGGTTTATCTTTTATATACTTGTGATATTCATGATTTAGCTTCAACTGCGTGCCAAAGAAACGATTTAGCTTCAAATCCAAGCGAAACACATGATCTAGCTTCATATCAATACGAAGTAGGAGGCTTAGCTTCAAATCCATGCGAAACGAAAGATTTAGCTTCTAATACATGCAAATATAAGTAATATAGCTTCAAATGCAGGCGAAACAAACGAGTTAGCTTCAAATCCATGCGAAACACATTATATCGCTTCAAATGAATTGCGAAACACATGATTTAGCTGCAAATTCATCCGAATCACATGGTTTAGCTCCATATTCTTGTGAATCAAATGGCTTAGCTTCAGACATTTGTGATATACATGATTTATGTTCAAAATCATGCGAAACAAACGTGTTCGCTTCAAATCCATGCGAAACACGTGATTTAGATTCAAATCCATGCGAAACACGTGATTTAGATTCAAATCAGTGCGAAGTAGAAGGTGTAGCTTCAAATCCATGCGAAACAAATGGTTTAGATTCAAATCAATGCGATGTAGAAGGTTCGGCTTCAAATCCACGCGACACATATGATTTAGCTTCAAATACTTGCGATATAAGTGATATAGCTTCAAAAGCTGGAGGAACAAACGAGGAAGCTTCAATTCCATGCGAAACAAATGATT
The DNA here is from genome assembly GCF_051020955.1 of Megalopta genalis. Taxonomy (NCBI): domain Eukaryota; kingdom Metazoa; phylum Arthropoda; class Insecta; order Hymenoptera; family Halictidae; genus Megalopta; species Megalopta genalis. The sequence continues at coordinate 53,947 of NW_027477102.1, forward strand.
TAACTTCAAATCAATGCGAAGTAGAAGGCATAGATTCAGATCCATGCGATACACAAGATTTAGCTTCAAATCAATGCGATGTAGTAGGTTCAGCTTCAAATACATGCGATATAAGTGATATAGCTTCAAAAGCAGGAGGAACAAACGAGGTAGCTTCAATTCCATGCGAAACAAATGATTTAGCTTCAAATCAATGCGAAGTAGAAGGCGTAGCTCCAAATCCATGCGAAACAAATGGGTTAGCTACAAATACTTGTGATATACATTATTTAGCTACAACTGCATGCGAAACAAACGAGTTAGCTTCAAATCCATGCGAAACACATGATTTAGCTGCAAATCAATGTGATGTAGAAGGTTTAGCTTCAAATCCATGCGATACACAATATTTAGATTCAAATCAATTCGAAGGACAAGGCTTAGATTCAAATCCATGCGAAACAAATGATTTAGCTTCAAATGAATGCGAAGTAGAAGGCTTAGCTTCAAATCCATGCAAAACAAATGGTTTAGCTACAGATACTTGTGATATACATTATTTAGCTACAACTGCATGCGAAACTAACGAGTTAGCTTCTAATCAATGCGAAACACATTATTTAGCTGCAAATCAGTGCGAAGTAGAAGGCTCGGGTTCAAATCAATGCAATTCAAATGGTTCATCTTCAAATACTTGTGAAAGACATGATTTAGCTTCAAATGCGTGCGAAACACATGATTTAGCTTCAAATCAATGCGATGTAGAAGGTTTAGCTTCAAATCCACGCGAAACAAATGATTTAGCTTCAAACACTTGGGGTATAAGTGATATAGCTTCAAATGCAGACTAATCAAACGAGTTAGCTTCAAAATACACGCGATACACATGATTTAGCTTCAAACACTTGCGATATAAGTGATGTAGATTCAACTGCAGGCGAAACGAACTAGTTAGCTTCAAATCCATGCGAAACACATGATTTAGCTGCAAATCAATGCGATGTAGAAGGATTAGCTTCAAATCCATGCGAAACACATTATTTAGCTGCAAATCAGTGCGAAGTAGAAGGCTCGGGTTCAAATCAATGCAATTCAAACGGTTCATCTTCAAATACTTGTGAAAGACATGATTTAGCTTCAACTGCATGCGAAACACATGATTTAGCTTCAAATCAATGCGATGTAGAAGGTTTAGCTTCAAATCCACGCGAAACAAATGATTTAGCTTCAAACACTTGGGGTATAAGTGATATAGCTTCAAATGCAGACTAATCAAACGAGTTAGCTTCAAAATCCACGCGGTACACATGATTTAGCTTCAAATACTTGCGATATAAGTGATGTAGGTTCAGCTGCAGGCGAAACGAACGAGTTAGCTTCAAATCCATGCGAAACACATGATTTAGCTGCAAATCAATGTGATGTAGAAGGTTTAGCTTCAAATCCATGCGATACACAAGATTTAGATTCAAATCAATGCGATGTAGAAGGTTCAGCTTCAAATCCATGCGACACATATGATTTAGCTTCAAATACTTGGGATAGAAGTGATATAGCTTCAAAAGCTGGAGGAACAAACGAGGAAGCTTCAATTCCATGCGAAACAAATTATTTAACTTCAATCAATGCGAAGTAGAAGGCTTAGCTTCAGATCCATGCGAAATAAATGGATTAGCTACAAATACATCTGATTTACATTATTTAGCTGCAACTGCATGCGGAAGAAACGAGTTTGCTTCAAATCCATGCGAAACATATGATTTAGCTTCAAATCAATGCTATGTAGAAGGTTTAGCTGCAAATCCATGCAACACAGATGATTTAGGTTCAGATAATTGCGATATAAGTAATATAGCTTCAAATGCAGGCGAAACACACGAGTGAGCTTTAAATCCCACCGTAACACAAGATTTAACTTCAAATCAATGGGAAGTAGAAGATTTACCTTCAAATCCATGCGAAACAAATGGTTTAGCTTCAAATACTTGTGATATACATGATGTATCTTCAACTGCATGCGAAACAAACGATTTAGCTTCATACCCTTGGGAAACACATGATTTATCTTCAAATCAATGCGAAATAGAAGGCTTAGCATCAAATCCATGCGACACAATTTATTTAGCTTCATATACTTGCGATATATGTGATATAGCTTCAAATGCAGGCGAAACAAACGAGTGATCTTCAAATCCAAGTCTAACACATGATTCAACTTCAAATCAATACGATGTAGAAGGTTTAGCTTCAAATCCGCGCGAAACAAATGATTTGGCTTCAAATACTTGCGATATAAGTGATATAGATTCAAATGCAGGCGAAATAAACGAGTTAGCGTCAAATCCATGCGGATCACATGATTTCACTTCAAATAAATACGAAGTAGAAGGCTTATCTTCAAATCCATGCGTTACAAACGGTTTAGATTCAAATAATTGTGATGTACATGATTTAGCTTCAGCTGCATTCGAAACTGACGAGTTAGCTTCGAATCCACGCGAAATACATTATTTAGCTTCAAAACAATGGGAATTAGAAGCCTTAGCTTCAAATCCATGCGAAAAGAACGATTTAGCTTGAAATACTTGCAGTATAAATGAAAGAGCTTCAAATGCAAGCGAAACAAACGAGTTAGCTTCAATCCATGCGAAACACATGATTTAGCTTCAAATCAATGCGAAGTAGAAGGCTGAGCTTCAAATCCATGAGGAACAAATGATTTAGCTTCAAATACTTGCGAAACAAATGGATTTGCTTCAGATACTTGTGATAAACATGATTTATATTCAACTCCATGCGAGACAAACGAATTAGCTTCAAATCAATGCGACACACATGATTGAGCTTCAAATCAATGCGAAGTATAAGGCTTAGCATCAAATCCATGCAACACAAATTATTTGGCTTCTTATACTTGCGATATAAGTGATATAGCTACAAATGCAGGCAAAACAAACGAGTGATCCTCAAATCCAAGCGTAACACATGATTTAACTTCAAATCAATGGGAAGTAGAAGATGTACCTCCAAATCCATGCGAAACAAATGGTTCAGCTTCAAATACTTGTGATATACATGATTTACCTTCAACTGCATGCGAAACAGACGAGTTAGCTTCAAATCCATGCGAAACAAATGGTTTAGCTTCAAATACATGCGATGTAGAAGGTTTAGCTTCAAATCCATGTGAAAAAAATGGTTTAGCTTCAAATAATTGCGCTATAATTGATACAGATTCAATTGCATGCGAAACAAACTAGTTAGCTTCAAATCCATGCGAAACACATGATTTAGCTTCAAATCAATGCGAAGTAGAAGTCGTAGCTTCAAATCCATGCGGAACAAATGTTGTAGCTTCAAATAATGGCGATATAAGTGATATAGCTTCAAAGCATGCGAAACAAACGTGTTAGTTTCAAATCCATGCGAAAAACGTGATTCAGCTTTAAATTCACGCGAAATAAATGATTTAGCTTCAAGTACTTCCGATATTAATGATATATCTTCAAATGCAGGCGAAACAAACGAGTTAGCTTCAAATCCGTGCGAAAAACATGATTTATCTACAAATCAATGCGATGTAGAAGAAATAGCTTCGAATCGATGTGAAACAAATGATCTACATAAAATACGTGCGGTTTAAGTGATATAGCTTCATATGCACGCGAAACAAAGGAGATTACTTCAAATCGAAGCGAATCACATGATTTAGTTTCATTATCAATGCGAAGTAGAAGGCTTAGCTTCAAATCGATGCGAAACAAATGGTTTAGCTTCAAATACTTGCGATATAAATGATATAGCTCAAATGCAGGCGAAACAAACGAGTTAGCTTCAAATCCATGCGAAAGACACAATTTAGCTTCAAATCAATACGAAGTAGAAGACTTAGCTTCAAATCCATGCGAAACACATGACTCATCTACAAATCAATGCGATGTAGAAGGTTTAGCTTCAAATCCAAGCGCAACTAATGATTTAGCTTCAAATCAATGTGAAGTAGAAGGCGTAGCTTCAAATCCATGCGGAACAAATGATTTAGCTTCAAATAATTGCGCTATAATTGATACAGATTCAATTGCATGCGAAACAAACGAGTTAGCTTTAAATCCATGCGAAACACATGATTTAGCTTCAAATCAATGCGAAGTAGAAGGCGTAGCTTCAAATCCATGCGGAACAAATGTTGTAGCTTCAAATAATTGCGATATAAGTGATATAGCTTCAAAGCAGGCGAAACAAACGAATTAGCTTCAAATCCATACGAAACACGTGATTCAGCTTAAAATTCACGCGAAATAAATGATTTAGCTTCAAGTACTTCCGATATTAATGATATATCTTCAAATGCAGGCGTAACAAACGAGTTAGCTTCAAATCCATGCGAAACACACGATTTAGCTTAAAATCAATACGAAGTAGAAGACTTAGCTTCAAATCCATGCGAAACACATGACTCATCTACAAATCAATGCGATGTAGAAGGTTTAGCTTCAAATCCAAGCGAAACTAATGATTTAGCTTCAAATCAATGCGAAGTAGAAGGCGTAGCTTCAAATCCATGCGAAACAAATGGTTTAGCTACAAATACATGTGATATTCATTATTTAGCTACAACTGCATGCGAAACTAACGAGTTAGCTTCTAATCAATGCGAAACACATGATTCAGCTGCAAATCAATGCGATGTAGAAAGTTTAGCTTAAAATCCATGCCAAACACATGATTTAGAATCAAATCCATGGGATGTAGAAGGTTTGGCTTTAAATCCATGCGAAACACATTATTTATCTGCAAATCAGTGCGAAGTAGATGGCTCGGGTTCAAATCAATGCGATTCAAATGGTTCATCTTCAAATACTTGTGAAAGACATGATTTAGCTTCAACTGCAAGCGAAACTCATGATTTAGCTTCAAATCAATGCGATGTAGAAGGTTTAGCTTCAAACCCATGCTAAACAAATGATTTAGCTTCAACTACTTGTAATATACATGATTTAGCTTCAACTGCATGCGTAACAAACGAGTTAGCTTCAAATACATGCGAAACACATGATTTAGCTTCAAACCAATGCGATGTAGAAGGTTTAGCTTCAAATCCGTTCGAAACAAATGATTTACATACAAATACTTGCGATATAAGTGATATAGCTTCAAATGAAGGAGATACAAATGAGTTAGCGTCAAATCCAAGCGAAGCACATGATTTAGCTTCAAATCAGTGCGACGTAGAAGGAGTTGCTTCAAATCAATGCGAAACAACTGGTTTATCTTTTATATACTTGTGATATTCATGATTTAGCTTCAACTGCGTGCCAAAGAAACGATTTAGCTTCAAATCCAAGCGAAACACATGATCTAGCTTCATATCAATACGAAGTAGGAGGCTTAGCTTCAAATCCATGCGAAACGAAAGATTTAGCTTCTAATACATGCAAATATAAGTAATATAGCTTCAAATGCAGGCGAAACAAACGAGTTAGCTTCAAATCCATGCGAAACACATTATATCGCTTCAAATGAATTGCGAAACACATGATTTAGCTGCAAATTCATCCGAATCACATGGATTAGCTCCATATTCTTGTGAATCAAATGGCTTAGCTTCAGACATTTGTGATATACATGATTTATGTTCAAAATCATGCGAAACAAACGTGTTCGCTTCAAATCCATGCGAAACACGTGATTTAGATTCAAATAAATGCGAAGTAGAAGGCATAGCTTCAAATCCATGCGAAACAAATGGTTTAGCTACAAATACTTGTGATATACGTTACTTAGATTTAACTTCATGCGCAACGTACGAGTTAGCTTCAAATCCATGCGAAACACATGATTTAGCTGGAAATCAATGCGATGAAGAAGGTTTAGCTTCAAATCCATGCGAAACAAATGATTTAGCTTCAAATCAATGCGAAGTAGAAGGCTTAGCTTCAAATTCATGCGAAACAAATGATTTAGCTTCAAATCAATGCGAAGTAGAAGGCTTAGCTTCAAATTCATGCGAAACAAATGGTTTAGCTACAAATACTTGTGATATACATTATTTAGCTACAACTGCATGCGAAACTAACGAGTTAGCTTCAAATCCATGCAAAACACGTGATTTAACTTCAAATCCATGGGTTGTTGAAGGTTTAGCCTAAAATCCATGCGAAACACATTATTTAGCTGCAAATCTGTGCGATGTAGTAGGTTCAGCTTCAAATCCATGCGGCACATATGATTTAGCTTCAAATACTTGCGATATAAGTGATATAGTTTCAAATGGAGGCGAAAAGAACGAGGTAGCTTCAAATCCATGCAAAACACATGATTTAGCTGCAAATCAATGCGATGTAGAAGGTTTAGCTTCAAATCCATGCCAAACACATAATTTGGATTCAAATCCATGGGATGTAGAAGGTTTAGCTTCAAATCCATGCGAAACACATTATTTAGCTGCAAATCAGTGCGAAGTAGAAGGCTCGGGTTCAAATCAATGCGATTCAAATGGTTCATTTTCAAATACTTGTGAAAGGCATGATTTAGCTTCAACTGCATGCGAAACACATGATTTAGAATCAAATCCATGGGATGTAGAAGGTTTAGCTTCAAATCCATGCAAAACACGTGATTTAACTTCCAATTAATGCGAAGTAGAAGGCTTAGCTTCAAATCCATGCGAATCAAATGGTTTAGCTTCAAATACTTGTGATATACGTTATTTAGATTTAACTGCATGCGCAACGAACGAATTAGCTTCAAATCCATGCGAAACACATGATATAGCTGCAAATCAATACGATGTAGAAGGATTAGCTCCAAATCTATGCGAAACAAATGATTTAGCTTCAAATCAATGCGAAGTAGAAGGCTTAGCTTCAAGTCCATGCGAAACACATGATTTAGATTCAAATGAATGCGAAGTAGAAGGCGTAGCTTCAAATCCATGCGAAACAAATGGTTTAGCTACAAATACTTGTGATATACATTATTTAGCTACAACTGCATGCGAAACTAACGAGTTAGCTTCAAATCCATGCGAAACACATGATTCAGCTGCAAATAAATGCGATGTAGAAGGTTTAGCTTCAAATCCATGCCAAACACATGATTTAGAATCAAATCCATGGGATGTAGAAGGTTTAGCTTCAAATCCATGCGAAACACATTATTTATCTGTAAATCAGTGCGAAGTAGAAGGCTCGGGTTCAAATCAATGCGATTCAAATGGTTCATCTTCAAATACTTGTGAAAGACATGATTTAGCTTCAACTGCTAGCCAAACACATGATTTAGCTTCAAATCAATGCGATGTAGAAGGTTTAGCTTCAAATCCATGCGAATCGAATGGTTTAGCTACAAATACTTGCGATATAAGTGATCTAGCTTGAAATACAGGCGAAACGGACGAGTTAGCTTCAAATCCATGCGAAACACATGATTCAATGCAAATCAATGCGAAGTAGAAGGTTTAGCTTCAAATCCATGCCAAACACATGATCTAGATTCAAATCCATGGGATGTAGAAGGTTTAGCTTCAAATCCATGCGAAACACATTATTTAGCTGCAAATCAGTGCGATGTAGTAGGTGAAGCTTCAAATCCATGCGGCACATATGATTTAGCTTCAAATACTTGCGATATAATTCATGCGAAACACATGATTTAGCTGCAAATCAATGCGATGTGGAAGGTTTAGCTTCAAATCCATGCGTTACACTAGATTTTGCTTCAAATCAATGCGATGTAGATGGTTTAGCTTCAAATCCATCCGGAACACATGATTTAGCTTCGAATCATGCGAAGTAGAAGGCATACAATACAACTTCAAATACATGAGAAACAAATGATTTATCTTCTGATAATTGCGATATAAGTGATATAGCTTCAAATCCATTCGAAACGCATGATTTATCTTCAAATCAGTACGATATAGAAGGTTTATTTTTAAATCCGAGCGAAACACATGATTTAGATTCAAATACTTGCGATATAAATGACTTAGATTCAACTGCATGCGAAACAATCGAGTCAGCTACAAATCCAAGCGAAACACTTGATTTAGCTTCAAATCAATGCGAAGTAGAAGGTTTAGCTTCAAATCCATGCGAAACTAATGATTTAGCTTCAAATACTTACGATATAAATGATTTAGCTTCAACTGCATGTGAAACAAACGAGTTAGCTTCAAATCCATGCGAAATACATGATTTAGCATCAAATACTTACGATATAAATGATTTAGCTTCAACTGGAAGCGAAAGAAACGAGTTATCTTCTAATCCATGAGAAACACATGTTTTAGTTTCAAGTCAATGCGGAATGGAAGGTTTATCTACAAATGCATGCGAAACAAATGATTTTGCTTCAAGTCGATGCGGAATAGAAGGATTAGCTTCAAATGCATGCGAAACACATGGTTTAGCTTAATATTCATGCGAAACAAATGGTGCTGCTTCAAATACTTGTGATATACATAATTTAGCTTCAATAGCATGCGAAACAAAGCAGTTAGCTTCAAATCCAAAGCAAACACATCATTTAATTACAAATCAATGCGAAGTAGTAGGCTTAGCTCCAAATAAATGCGAAACAAATAGTTTAGCTTCTAATACTTGTGACATACATGATTTAGCTTCAACTGCATGCCAAACAAACGAGTTAGCTTCAAATCCGTGCGAAACACATGACTTAGCTTCAAATACTTACGATATAAGTGATATAGCTTCAAATCAATGCAAAGTAGAAGGCTTAGCTCCAAATACATGCGAAACAAATGGTTTAGCTTCAAATACTTGTGATATACATGATTTAGCTTCAAATGCAGGCGAAACAAATGAGTAAGTTTCAAATCCATGCGAGACACATGATTTAGCTTCAAATCAAAGCGAAGTAGAAGACTTAGCAACAAATCCATGCGAAACAAATGATTTACCTTCAAATACTTGCGGTATAAATGAAACAGCTTCAAATGCAGGCGAAACACACGAGTTAGTTTCTAATCCATGCGAAACACATGATCTAGCATCAAATTCATGCGAAACACATGGTTTAGATTCATATTCGTGCGAAACAAATGGTTTAGATTCCGATACTTGTGATAAACATGATTTACCTTCAACTGCATGCGAAACAAACGAGTTAGCATCAAATCCATGCGAAACAAATGATTTACCATCAAATACTTGCGACATAAGTGATATAGCTTCAAATGCAGACGAAACAAACGAGTCAGCATCAAATCCAAGTGAAAGACACGATTCAGCTTCAATTGAACGCGATGTAGATGGTTTAGCTTCAAATAAATGCGATGTAGAATGTTTAGTTTCAAACCCACGCGAAACAAATGATTTAGATTCAGATACTTGTGATATAAATGATATAGCATGAAATGCAGGCGAAACAAACGCGTTAGCTGCAAATCCATGCGGAACACATGATTTAGCTCCAAATCCATGCGAAACACATGTTTTAGGTTCAAATCAATGCGAAGTAGAAGGCATTGCTTCAAATCAATGCGAAACAAATGATTTAGCTTCAAATACTTGCGAATATAGGTGATGTGGCTTCAAATGCAGGCGAAACAAACGCGTTAGCTTCAAATCCATGCGAAACACATGATTTAGCTCCAAATCCATGCGAAACAAATGATATAGCTCCAAATCCATGCGAAACACATGATTTAGCTTCAAATTCTTGCGAAAATCAAGGCTTAGCTTCAAATTCATGCGAAACAAATGGTTCAGCTTCATATACTTGCGATATAAATGATTTAGCTTCAAATGCAGGCGAAACAATCGCGTTACCTTCAAATTCATGCGAAACACATGATTTAGCTCCAAATCCATGCGAAACACATGTTTTTGCTTCAAATCAATGCGAAGTAGAAGGCTTAGCATCAAATCCATGCGACATAATTGAATTAGCGTCAAATGCTTGCGGTATAAATGGTATAGATTCAAATGCATGCGAAACAAACGAGTTAGCTTCAAATCCATGCGAAACACATGATTTAGATGCAAATCCATGCGAAGTAAGTAGGCTTAGCTTCAAATCCATGCGACACTATTGGTTTAGCTTCAAATACTTGTGATATACATGAATCAGATTCAACTGAATGCCGAACAAACGAGTTAGCTTCAAATCCAAGCGAAACAAATGATTTAGCATCGGATACTTGCGATATAATTGATGTAGCTTCAAATGCAGGGGAAACAAACGAGTTAGCTTAAAATCCATGCAAAACACATGATAAAGCTTCAAATCAATTCCATGTAGAAGGTTTAGCTTCAAATCCAAGCGACACAAATGATTTAGCTTCAAACACTTGGTATATAAGCGATATAGCTTCAAATGCAGACGAATCAAACGAGTTAGCTTGAAAATCCATACGATACGCATGATTTAGCTTCAAATCAATGCGAAGTAGAAGGATTAGCTTCAAATCCATGCGAATCAAATGATTTAGGTTCAAATCAATAAGATGTAGACGGTTTAGCTTCAAATCAATGCTATGTAGAAGGTTTAGCTTCAAATCCATGCGAAACAAATGGTTTAGCTACAAATACTTGTGATATACGTTATTTAGATTTAACTGCATACGTAACGAACGAGTTAGCTTCAAATCCATGCGAAACACATGATTAAACTGCAAATCAATGCGTTGTAGAAGATTTAGCTTCAAATCAATGCGAAGTAGGAGGCTTAGCTTCAAATCCGTGCGGAAGACATGATTTAGTTTCAAATCAGTGCGAAGTGAAAGGCTTAGCTTCTACTCCATGCGTAACGAATGATTTAGCTTCAAATACTTGCGAATATAAGAGATACAACATTCAAATCTGCGCGAATTAAATGATTGAGCTTCAAATACTTGCGATATAAGTGATATAGCTTCAAATGCAGGCGAAACAAACGAGTTCGCTTCAAATCCATGCGAAACACATGATTTAGCTTCAAACGCATCCGAAACAAACGAGTTAGCTTCAAATCCAAGCGAAACATGTGATTCAGCTTCAAATCAATGCAAAGTAGAAGGCTTGGCTTCAAATCCATGCGAAACAAATGGTTTGGCTTCAAATACTTGCGATATAAGTGATATAGCTTGCAATGCAGGCGAAACAAACGAGTTCGCTTCAAATCCATGCGAAACACATGATTTAGCTTCAAATGCAGGCGCAACAACGGAGTTAGCTTCAAAATCCATGCGACACAGATTATTTCGCTTCAAATCAATGCGAAGTAGAAGACTAGCTTCAAATCCATGCGAAATACATGATATAGCTTCAAATCAATGCGAAGTAGAAGGCTTAGCTTCAAATCCAAGCGAAACATTCGATTTAGCTTCAAATACATGCGATATAATTGATATAGCTTCTAATGCAGGCGAAACAAACTAGTTAGCTACAAATCCAACTGAAACACATGATTTAGCTTCAAATCAATTTGAAGTAGAAGGCTTAGCTTCAAATCAATACGAAGTAGAAGGCATAGCTTCCAATCCAAGCGAAACACATGATTTAGCTTCAAATTAATGCGAAGTAGATGACTTAGCTTTGAGTCCATGAGAAACAAGTGATTTAGCTTCAGATACTTGCGATCTAAGTGATATACCTTCAAATGCCGGAGAAACAAACGAGTTAGCACCAAATCCATGCCAAACAAATGATTTAGATTCAAATCAATGCGAAGTTGAAGCCTTATCTTAAATCCATACGGAACAAATGATTTGGTTTCAAATACTTGCGATATAAGTGACATAGATTCAACTGCATGCGAAACAACTGATTTAGCTTCAAATCCATGCGAAACACATGATTTAGCTTCAAATAAATTTGAAGTAGAAGGCTTAGCTTCAAATCCATGCGACACAAACGATTTAGCTTCAGATACTTGTGATATAAGTGACATAGCTTCAAATGCAGGCGAAACAAACGAGTTTGCTTCAAGTCCATGCGAAATACATGATTTAGCTTCAAATCAATCCGAAGTAGAAGGCTTCGCTTAAAATTCATGAGAAACAAAAGATTTAGCTTCAGATACTTGCGATCTAAGTGATATAGCTTCAAATGCGGGCGAAACAAACGCGTTAGCATGAAATCCATGGAAACACATGAAACAAATGCAGGCGGAACAAACGAGTTTGCTTCAACTCCATGCGAAACACATGATTTAGATTCAAATCAATGCGAAGTAGAAGGCTTAGCTTCAAATACATGAGAAACAAATGATTTATCTTCAGATATTGGGATATAAGTGATATAGCTTCAAATGCATGCGAAACAAACGAGTTAGCTTCAAATCCAAACGAAGCACATGATTTAGCTTCAAATGAATGCGAAGTAGAAGTTTTTACATCGAATCCATGCGAAACAAATGGTTTAGCTTCAAATACTTGTGATAAACATGATTTAGCTTCAACTGTATGCGAAACAAACGAGTTAGCTTCAAATTCATGCGAAACACATGAGTTAGCATCAAATCAATGTGGAGTAGAAGGTTTAGCTTCAAATGCATGCGATACACATTGTCTAGCTTAATATTCATGCGAAACAAATGGTGCTGCTTCAAATACTTGTGATATACATGATTTAGCTTCAACAGCATGCGAAACAAACGAGGTAGCTTCAAATCCATGCGAAACAAATGCTTTAGCTTCAAATACTTGTGACATATGTGATTTAGCTTCATCTGCATACGAAACTATCGAGTTGGCTTCAAATCCATGCGAAGTAGAAGTATTATCTTCCAATGCATGAGAAACCAATGGTTTAGCTTCAAATACATGTGATATACATGATTTAACTTCAAATGCTTGCGAAACAAACGTGTTAGCTTCAAATACATGCGAAACACATGATTTAGCTTCAAATTCATGCGAAATAGAAGGGTTAGCATCAAATCCATGCGACACAAATTATTTAGCTTCATATACATGCGATTCAAGCGACATAGCTTCAAATGCAGGCGAAACGCACGAGTGAGCTTTAAATCCAAGCGTAACACATGATTTAACTTCAAATCAATGGGAAGTAGATTTACCTTCAAATCCATGCGAAACAAATGGTTTAGCTTCAAATACTTGTGATATACATGATTTAGCTTCAACTGCACGCGAAACAATCGAGTTAGCTTCAAATAAATTCGAAACGCATGATTTAGCTTCTAATCAGTACGATGTAGAAGGTTTAGCTTTAAATCCGCGCGAAACACATGATTTAGATTCAAATACTTGCGATATAATGATTTAGATTCAACTGCATGCGAAACAAACGAGTCATCTACAAATCCAAGCGAAACACTTGATTTAGCTTCAAATCAATGCGAAGTAGAAGGTTTAGCTTCAAATCGATGCGAAACTAATGATTTAGCTTCGAATACTTACGATATAAATGATTTAGCTGCAACTGGAAGCGAAACAGGCGAGTTAGCTTAAAATCCATGCGAATGAAATGGTTTAGCTTCAGATATTTGTGATGTACATGGTTTAGCTACAACTGCATGCCAAACAATCGATTTAGCTTTAAATCCATGCGAATCAAATGGTTTAGCTTCAAATACTTGTGATATACATGATATAGATTCAACTGCATGCGATACAAACGAGTTATCTTAAAATACATGCGGAACACATGATTTGGCTTCAAATCAATGCGAAGTAGAAGGCTTAGCATCAAATCCAAGCGAAACAAATGGATTAGCTTCAAATACTTGTGAATATATGTGATATAGCTTCTAACGCAGGCAAAACAAACGAGTTAGCTTCAAAGTCATGCAAAACGAATGATTTAGCTTCAAATACTTGCGGTATAAATGAAACAGCTTCAAATGCAGGCGAATCAAACGAGTTAGCTTCAAATCAATGCGAAACACATGATTTAGATTCAAATACATGTGATATACATGATTTATCTTCAAATGCAGGCGAAGCAAAAGAGTTAGCTTCAAATCAATGCGAAACACATGATTAAGCTTCAGATAAATGCTAAGTAGAAGGCTTAGAATCAAATACATGAGAAACGAATGATTTATCTTTAGATAATTGCGATACAAGTGATATAGCTTCAAATGCGGGCGAAACAATCGAGTTAGCTTCAAATCAATGCCAAGTAGAAGGATTATCTTCAAATCCATGCGAAACAAGTGGTTTAGCTCCATATACTTGTGATATACATGATTTAGCTTCAACCGGATGCGAAACAAACGTGTTAGCTTCAAATCCAAGCGACATACATGATTCAGCTTCAAATTCATGCGAAGTAGAAGGCTTAGCTTCAAATCCATGCGAATTACATGGTTTAGCTTCACATACTTGTGATATACGTTATTTAGATTTAAGTGCATGCGCAACGAACGAGTTAGCTTCAAATCCATGCGAAACACATGATTTAGCTGCAAATCAATGCGATGAAGATGGTTTAGTTTCAAATCCAAGCGAAACAAATGGTATAGCCTCAAACACTTGGGGTGTAAGTGATATAGCTTCAAATGAAGACTAATCAAACGAGTTAGCTTCAAAATCCACGCGATACACATGATTTAGCTTCAAATGAATGCGATGTAGAAGGTTTAGCTTCAAATCCATGCCATACACAAGATTTAGCTGCAAATCAATGCTATGTAGTAGGTTCAGCTTCAAATCCATGCGACACATATGATTTAGCTTCAAATACTTGCGATATAAGTGATATAGCTTCAAAAGCTGTAGAAACAAACGAGGTAGCTTCAATTCCATGCGATACACAAGATTTAGCTGCAAATCAATGCGATGTAGTAGGTTCAGCTTCAAAACCATGCGGCACATATGATTTAGCTTTAAATACTTGCGATATAAGTGACATAGTTTCAAATGGAGGCGAAACGAACGAGTTAGCTTCAAATCCATGCGAGACACATGATTTAACTTCTAATCAATGCGATGTAGAAGATTTAGCTTCAAATCCACGCGAAACAAATGATTTAGCTTCAAACACTTGGGGTATAATTGATATAGCTTCAAATGCAGACTAATCAAACGAGTTAGCTTCAAAATCCACGCGATACACATGATTTAGCTTCAAACACTTGCGATATAAGTGATGTAGATTCAACTGCAGGCAAAACGAACGAGTTAACTTCAAATCCATGAGAAACACATGATTTAGCTGCAAATCAATGTGATGTAGATGGTTTAGCTTCAAATCCATGCGATACACAAGATTTAGCTTCAAATCAATGCGATGTAGAAGGTTCAGCTTCAAATCCATGCGACACATATGATTTAGCTTCAAATACTTGCGAAATAAGTGGTATAGCTTCAAAAGCTGGAGGAACAAACGAGGTTGCTTCAATTCCGTGCGAAACACATGATTTAGCTTCAAATCAATGCGAAGTAGAAGGCGTAGCTTCAAATCCATGCAAAACAAATGGGTTAACTACAAATACTTGTGATAAACATTATTTAGCTACAACTGCATGCGAAACTAACGAGTTAGCATCAAATCCATTCGAAATAAATGATTTAGCTTCAAATGAATGCGAAGTAGAAGGCTTGGCTTCAAATCCATGCAAAACAAATAGTTTAACTACAAATACTTGTGATAAACATTATTTAGCTGCAACTGCATGCGAAACAAACGAGTTAACTTCAAATCCATGAGATACACATGATTTAGCTTCAAATCAATGCGATGTAGAAGGTTTAGCTTCAAATCCATGCCATACACATGATTTAGCTTCAAATCAATGCGATGTAGTAGGTTCAGCTTCAAATCCATGCGACACATATGATTTAGCTTCAAATACTTGCGATATAAGTGATATAGCTTCAAAAGCTGTAGGAACAAACGAGGTAGCTTCAATTCCATGCGAGACACATGATTTAGCTTCAAATCAATGCGATGTAGAAGGTTCAGCTTCAAATCCATACGAAACAAATGATTTAGCTTCAAATCAATTCGAAGTACAATGCTTAGATTCAAATCCATGCGAAACAAATGATTTAGCTTCAAATGATTGCGAAGTAGAAGGCTTAGCTTCAAATCCATGCAAAACAAATGGTTTAGCTACAAATACTTGTGATATACATTATTTAGCTACAACTGCATGCGAAACGAACGAGTTAGCTTCAAATCCATGCGATACACATGATTTAGCTTCAAATCAATGCGATGTGAAAGGTTTAGCTTCAAATCCATGCGATACACAAGATTTAGCTTCAAATCAATGCGATGAAGTAGGTTCAGCTTCAAATCCATGCGACACATATGATTTAGCTTCAAATACTTGCGATATAAGTGATATAGCTTTAAAAGCTGTAGGAACAAACGAGGTAGCTTCAATTCCATGCGAGACACATGATTTAGCTTCAAATCAATGCGATGTAGAAGGTTTAGCTTCAAATTCAAGCGTAACACATGATTTAGCTTCAAATACTTGCGATATAAGTGATATAGCTTCGAATAGAGGCGAAACGAACGAGTTAGCTTCAAATCCATGCGAAACACATGATTCAGCTGCAAATCAATTCAATGTAGAAGGTTTAGCTTCAAATCCATACGAAACACATTATTTAGCTGCAAATCAGTGCGAAGTAGAAGGCTCGGGTTCAAGTCAATGCAATTCAAATGGTTCATCTTCAAATACTTGTGAAAGACATGATTTAGCTTCAACTGCATGCGAAACACATGATTTAGCTTCAAATCAATGCGATGTAGGAGGTTTAGCTTCAAATCCATGCAAAACACGTGATTTATCTTCCAATTAATGCCAAGTAGAAGGCTTATCTTCAAATCCATGCGAATCAAATGGTTTAGCTTCAAATACTTGTGATATACGTTATTTAGATTTAACTGCATGCGCAACGAACGTGTTAGCTTCTAATCCATGCGAAACACATGATTTAGCTGCAAATCAATGCGATGAAGAAGGTTTAGCGTCAAATCCATGCGAAACAAATGATATAGCTTCAAACACTTGGGGTGTAAGTGATATAGCTTCAAATGAAGACTAATCAAACGAGTTAGCTTCAAAATCCCCGCGATACACATGATTTAGCTTCAAATACTAGCGATATAAGTGATGTAGATTCAACTGCAGGCGAATTCGAACGAGTTAGCTTCAAATCCATGCGAAACGCATGATTTAGCTGCAAATCAATGCGATGTAGAAGGTTTAGCTTCCAAACAATAAGAGGTAGAAGGTTTAGCTTCAAATCAATAGAATGTAGTGGGTTTAGCTTCAAATCAATGCGATATAGAAGGTTTAGCTTCAAATCCATACGAAACACATGATTTAGCTTCAAATCAATTTGAAGGACAAGGCTTAGATTCAAATCCATGCGAAACAATTGATTTAGCTTCAAATCAATGCGATGTTGTAGGTTCAGCTTCAAATCCATGCGGCACATATGATTTAGCTTTAAATACTTGCGTTATAAGTGACATTGTTTCAAATGGAGGCCAAACGAACGAGTTAGCTTCAAATCCATGCGAGACACATGATTTAACTTCTAATCAATGCGATGTAGAAGGTTCAGCTTCAAATCCATACGAAACACATGATTTAGCTACAAATCAATTCGAAGTACAATGCTTAGATTCAAATCCATGCCATACACATGATTTAGCTTCAAATCAATGCGATGTAGTAGGTTCAGCTTCAAATCCATGCGACACATATGATTTAGCTTCAAATACTTGCGATATAAGTGATATAGCTTCAAAAGCTGTAGGAACAAACGAGGTAGCTTCAATTCCATGCGAGACACATGATTTAGCTTCAAATCAATGCGATGTAGAAGGTTCAGCTTCAAATCCATACGAAACACATGATTTAGCTACAAATCAATTCGAAGTACAATGCTTAGATTCAAATCCAAGCGAAACACATGATTCAGCTTCAAATACTTGCGATATAAGTGATGTAGCTTCAGATACAGAGGAAACGAACGAGTTAGCTTCAAATCCATGCGAAACACATGATTCAGCTGCAAATCAATGCGATCTAGAAGGTTTAGTTTCAAATCCATGCCAAACACATGATTTAGCTTCAAATCCATGGGATGTAGAAGGTTTAGCTTCAAATCCATGCGAGACACATTATTTGGCTGCACATCTGTGCGAAGTAGAAGGCTCAGGATCAAATCCATGCGATTCAAATGGTTCATCTTCAAATACTTGTGAAAGACATGATTTAGCTTCAACTGCATGCGAAACAAACGAGTTAGCTTCAAATCAATGCGATGTATAAGGTTTAGCTTCAAATCCAATGAAACACATGATTTAGCTTCAAATACTTGCGATATAAGTGATATACCTTCAAATGCAGGCGAAACGAACGAGTTAGCTTCAAATCCATGCGAAACACATTATTCAGCTGCAAATCAATGCATGTAGAAGGTTTAGCTTCACATCCATGCGAAACACATTATTTGGCTGGACATCTGTGCGAAGTAGAAGGCTCAGGTTCAAATCCATGCGATTCAAATGGTTCATCTTCAAATACTTGTGAAAGACATGATTTAGCTTCAACTGCATGCGAAACAAACGAGTTAGCTTCAAATCAATGCGATGTAGAAGGTTTAGCTTCAAATCCATGCGAAACACATTATTTGGCTGCACATCAGTGCGAAGTAGAAGGCGCAGGTTCAAATCCATGAGATTCAAATGGTTCATCTTCAAATACTTGTGAAAGACATGATTTAGCTTCAACTGCATGCAAAACAAACGAGTTAGCTTCAAATCAATGCGATGTAGAAGGTTTTGCTTCAAATCCATGCGAAACAAATGGTTTAGCTACAAATACTTGTGATATACGTTATTTAGATTTAACTGCATACGCAACGAACGAGTTAGCTTCAAATTCATGCGAAACACATGAGTTAGCATCAAATCAATGTGGAGTAGAAGGTTTAGCTTCAAATGCATGCGATACACATTGTCTAGCTTAATATTCATGCGAAACAAATGGTGCTGCTTCAAATACTTGTGATATACATGATTTAGCTTCAACAGCATGCGAAACAAACGAGGTAGCTTCAAATCCATGCGAAACAAATGCTTTAGCTTCAAATACTTGTGACATATGTGATTTAGCTTCATCTGCATACGAAACTATCGAGTTGGCTTCAAATCCATGCGAAGTAGAAGTATTATCTTCCAATGCATGAGAAACCAATGGTTTAGCTTCAAATACATGTGATATACATGATTTAACTTCAAATGCTTGCGAAACAAACGTGTTAGCTTCAAATACATGCGAAACACATGATTTAGCTTCAAATTCATGCGAAATAGAAGGCTTAGCATCAAAACCATGCGACACAAATTATTTAGCTTCATATACATGCGATTCAAGCGACATAGCTTCAAATGCAGGCGAAACGCACGAGTGAGCTTTAAATCCAAGCGAAACACATGATTTAACTTCAAATCAATGGGAAGTAGCTTTACCTTCAAATCCATGCGAAACAAATGGTTTAGCTTCAAATACTTGTGATATACATGATTTAGCTTCAACTGCACGCGAAACAATCGAGTTAGCTTCAAATAAATTCGAAACGCATGATTTAGGTTCTAATCAGTACGATGTAGAAGGTTTAGCTTTAAATCCGCGCGAAACACATGATTTAGATTCAAATACTTGCGATATAATGATTTAGATTCAACTGCATGCGAAACAAACGAGTCATCTACAAATCCAAGCGAAACACTTGATTTAGCTTCAAATCAATGCGAAGTAGAAGGTTTAGCTTCAAATCGATGCGAAACTAATGATTTAGCTTCAAATACTTACGATATAAATGATTTAGCTGCAACTGGAAGCGAAACAGGCGAGTTAGCTTAAAATCCATGCGAATGAAATGGTTTAGCTTCAGATATTTGTGATGTACATGGTTTAGCTACAACTGCATGCCAAACAATCGATTTAGCTTTAAATCCATGCGAATCAAATGGTTTAGCTTCAAATACTTGTGATATACATGATATAGATTCAACTGCATGCGATACAAACGAGTTATCTTAAAATCCATGCGGAACGCATGATTTGGCTTCAAATCAATGCGAAGTAGAAGGCTTAGCATCAAATCCAAGCGAAACAAATGGATTAGCTTCAAATACTTGTGAATATATGTGATATAGCTTCTAATGCAGGCGAAACAAACGAGTTAGCTTCAAAGTCATGCAAAACGAATGATTTAGCTTCAAATACTTGCGGTATAAATGAAACAGCTTCAAATGCAGGCGAATCAAACGAGTTAGCTTCAAATCAATGCGAAACACATGATTTAGATTCAAATACATGTGATATACATGATTTATCTTCAAATGCAGGCGAAGCAAAAGAGTTAGCTTCAAATCAATGCGAAACACATGATTAAGCTTCAGATAAATGCTAAGTAGAAGGCTTAGCATCAAATACATGAGAAACGAATGATTTATCTTTAGATAATTGCGATACAAGTGATATAGCTTCAAATGCGGGCGAAATAATCGAGTTAGCTTCAAATCAATGCCAAGTAGAAGGATTATCTTCAAATCCATGCGAAACAAGTGGTTTAGCTCCATATACTTGTGATATACACGATTTAGCTTCAACCGGATGCGAAACAAACGTGTTCGCTTCAAATCCAAGCGACATACATGATTCAGCTTCAAATTCATGCGAAGTAGAAGGCTTAGCTTCAAATCCATGCGAATTACATGATTTAGCTGCAAATCAATGCGATGAAGAAGGTTTAGCTTCAAATCCATGCGATACACATTGTCTAGCTTAATATTCATGCGAAACAAATGGTGCTGCTTCAAATACTTGTGATATACATGATTTAGCTTCAACAGCATGCGAAACAAACGAGGTAGCTTCAAATCCATGCGAAACAAATGCTTTAGCTTCAAATACATGCGAAACACATGATTTAGCTTCAAATTCATGCGAAATAGAAGGCTTAGCATCAAATCCATGCGACACAAATTATTTAGCTTCATATACATGCGATTCAAGCGATATAGCTTCAAATGCAAGCGAAACGCACGAGTGAGCTTTAAATCCAAGCGTAACACATGATTTAACTTCAAATCAATGGGAAGTAGATTTACCTTCAAATCCATGCGAAACAAATGGTTTAGCTTCAAATACTTGTGATATACATGATTTAGCTTCAACTGCATGCGAAACAAACGAGTTAGCTTCAAATCCATGCGAAACACATGATTTAGCTTCAAATGAATGCGAAGTAGAAGGATTAGCTTCAAATCCCTGCGAAACGTATGATTTAGTTTCAAATACTTGTGAATATATGTGATACAGCTTCAAATGCAGGCGAAACAAACGAGTTAACATCACATGCATGCGAATCACAAGATTCAGCTTAAAATCAATGCGAAGTAGGAGGCTTAGCTTCAAATACATGAGAAACAAATGATTTATCTTCAGATATTGGGATATAAGTGATATAGATTCAAATGCATGCGAAACAAACGAGTTAGCTTCAAATCCAAACGAAGCACATGATTTAGCTTCAAATCAATGCGAAGTAGAAGGTTTATCTTCAAATCCATGAGAAACAAATGCCTTAGCTTCAAATACTTGTGATATACATGATTTAGCTTCAACTGCAGGCGAAACAAACGAGTGAGCTTCAAATCCATGCGAAACACATGATTTAGCTTCAAATGAATGCGAAGTAGAAGTTTTTTCATTGAATCCATGCGAATCAAATGGTTTAGCTTCAAATACTTGTGATATACATGATATAGATTCAACTGCATGCGATACAAACGAGTTATCTTAAAATACATGCGGAACACATGATTTGGCTTCAAATCAATGCGAAGTAGAAGGCTTAGCATCAAATCCAAGCGAAACAAATGGATTAGCTTCAAATACTTGTGAATATATGTGATATAGCTTCTAACGCAGGCAAAACAAACGAGTTAGCTTCAAAGTCATGCAAAACGAATGATTTAGCTTCAAATACTTGCGGTATTAATGAAACAGCTTCAAATGCAGGCGAATCAAACGAGTTAGCTTCAAATCAATGCGAAACACATGATTTAGATTCAAATACATGTGATATACATGATTTATCTTCAAATGCAGGCGAAGCAAAAGAGTTAGCTTCAAATCAATGCGAAACACATGATTAAGCTTCAGATAAATGCTAAGTAGAAGGCTTAGAATCAAATACATGAGAAACGAATGATTTATCTTTAGATAATTGCGATACAAGTGATATAGCTTCAAATGCGGGCGAAACAATCGAGTTAGCTTCAAATCAATGCCAAGTAGAAGGATTATCTTCAAATCCATGCGAAACAAGTGGTTTAGCTCCATATACTTGTGATATACATGATTTAGCTTCAACCGGATGCGAAACAAACGTGTTAGCTTCAAATCCAAGCGACATACATGATTCAGCTTCAAATTCATGCGAAGTAGAAGGCTTAGCTTCAAATCCATGCGAATTACATGGTTTAGCTTCAAATACTTGTGATATACGTTATTTAGATTTAAGTGCATGCGCAACGAACGAGTTAGCTTCAAATCCATGCGAAACACATGATTTAGCTGCAAATCAATGCGATGAAGATGGTTTAGTTTCAAATCCAAGCGAAACAAATGGTATAGCCTCAAACACTTGGGGTGTAAGTGATATAGCTTCAAATGAAGACTAATCAAACGAGTTAGCTTCAAAATCCACGCGATACACATGATTTAGCTTCAAATGAATGCGATGTAGAAGGTTTAGCTTCAAATCCATGCCATACACAAGATTTAGCTGCAAATCAATGCTATGTAGTAGGTTCAGCTTCAAATCCATGCGACACATATGATTTAGCTTCAAATACTTGCGATATAAGTGATATAGCTTCAAAAGCTGTAGAAACAAACGAGGTAGCTTCAATTCCATGCGATACACAAGATTTAGCTGCAAATCAATGCGATGTAGTAGGTTCAGCTTCAAAACCATGCGGCACATATGATTTAGCTTTAAATACTTGCGATATAAGTGACATAGTTTCAAATGGAGGCGAAACGAACGAGTTAGCTTCAAATCCATGCGAGACACATGATTTAACTTCTAATCAATGCGATGTAGAAGATTTAGCTTCAAATCCACGCGAAACAAATGATTTAGCTTCAAACACTTGGGGTATAATTGATATAGCTTCAAATGCAGACTAATCAAACGAGTTAGCTTCAAAATCCACGCGATACACATGATTTAGCTTCAAACACTTGCGATATAAGTGATGTAGATTCAACTGCAGGCAGAACGAACGAGTTAACTTCAAATCCATGAGAAACACATGATTTAGCTGCAAATCAATGTGATGTAGATGGTTTAGCTTCAAATCCATGCGATACACAAGATTTAGCTTCAAATCAATGCGATGTAGAAGGTTCAGCTTCAAATCCATGCGACACATATGATTTAGCTTCAAATACTTGCGAAATAAGTGGTATAGCTTCAAAAGCTGGAGGAACAAACGAAGTTGCTTCAATTCCGTGCGAAACACATGATTTAGCTTCAAATCAATGCGAAGTAGAAGGCGTAGCTTCAAATCCATGCAAAACAAATGGGTTAACTACAAATACTTGTGATAAACATTATTTAGCTACAACTGCATGCGAAACTAACGAGTTAGCATCAAATCCATTCGAAATAAATGATTTAGCTTCAAATGAATGCGAAGTAGAAGGCTTGGCTTCAAATCCATGCAAAACAAATAGTTTAACTACAAATACTTGTGATAAACATTATTTAGCTGCAACTGCATGCGAAACAAACGAGTTAACTTCAAATCCATGAGATACACATGATTTAGCTTCAAATCAATGCGATGTAGAAGGTTTAGCTTCAAATCCATGCCATACACATGATTTAGCTTCAAATCAATGCGATGTAGTAGGTTCAGCTTCAAATCCATGCGACACATATGATTTAGCTTCAAATACTTGCGATATAAGTGATATAGCTTCAAAAGCTGTAGGAACAAACGAGGTAGCTTCAATTCCATGCGAGACACATGATTTAGCTTCAAATCAATGCGATGTAGAAGGTTCAGCTTCAAATCCATACGAAACACATGATTTAGCTTCAAATCAATTCGAAGTACAATGCTTAGATTCAAATCCATGCGAAACAAATGATTTAGCTTCAAATGATTGCGAAGTAGAAGGCTTAGCTTCAAATCCATGCAAAACAAATGGTTTAGCTACAAATACTTGTGATATACATTATTTAGCTACAACTGCATGCGAAACGAACGAGTTAGCTTCAAATCCATGCGATACACATGATTTAGCTTCAAATCAATGCGATGTGAAAGGTTTAGCTTCAAATCCATGCGATACACAAGATTTAGCTTCAAATCAATGCGATGTAGAAGGTTTAGCTTCAAATCCACGCGAAACAAATGATGTAGCTTCAAACACTTGGGGTATAAGTGATATAGCTTCAAATGCAGACTAATCAAACGAGTTAGCTTCAAAATCCACGCGATACACATGATTTAGCTTCAAATACTTGCGACATAAGTGATGTAGGTTCAACTGCAGGCGAAACGAACGAGTTAGCTTCAAATCCATGCGAAACACGTGATTTAGCTGCAAATCAATGTGATGTAGAAGGTTTAGCTTCAAATCCATGCCATACACAAGATTTAGCTTCAAATCAATGCGATGAAGTAGGTTCAGCTTCAAATCCATGCGACACATATGATTTAGCTTCAAATACTTGCGATATAAGTGATATAGCTTTAAAAGCTGTAGGAACAAACGAGGTAGCTTCAATTCCATGCGAGACACATGATTTAGCTTCAAATCAATGCGATGTAGAAGGTTTAGCTTCAAATTCAAGCGTAACACATGATTTAGCTTCAAATACTTGCGATATAAGTGATATAGCTTCGAATAGAGGCGAAACGAACGAGTTAGCTTCAAATCCATGCGAAACACATGATTCAGCTGCAAATCAATTCAATGTAGAAGGTTTAGCTTCAAATCCATACGAAACACATTATTTAGCTGCAAATCAGTGCGAAGTAGAAGGCTCGGGTTCAAATCAATGCAATTCAAATGGTTCATCTTCAAATACTTGTGAAAGACATGATTTAGCTTCAACTGCATGCGAAACACATGATTTAGCTTCAAATCAATGCGATGTAGGAGGTTTAGCTTCAAATCCATGCAAAACACGTGATTTATCTTCCAATTAATGCCAAGTAGAAGGCTTATCTTCAAATCCATGCGAATCAAATGGTTTAGCTTCAAATACTTGTGATATACGTTATTTAGATTTAACTGCATGCGCAACGAACGTGTTAGCTTCTAATCCATGCGAAACACATGATTTAGCTGCAAATCAATGCGATGAAGAAGGTTTAGCGTCAAATCCATGCGAAACAAATGATATAGCTTCAAACACTTGGGGTGTAAGTGATATAGCTTCAAATGAAGACTAATCAAACGAGTTAGCTTCAAAATCCCCGCGATACACATGATTTAGCTTCAAATACTAGCGATATAAGTGATGTAGATTCAACTGCAGGCGAATTCGAACGAGTTAGCTTCAAATCCATGCGAAACGCATGATTTAGCTGCAAATCAATGCGATGTAGAAGGTTTAGCTTCCAAACAATAAGAGGTAGAAGGTTTAGCTTCAAATCAATAGAATGTAGTGGGTTTAGCTTCAAATCAATGCGATATAGAAGGTTTAGCTTCAAATCCATACGAAACACATGATTTAGCTTCAAATCAATTTGAAGGACAAGGCTTAGATTCAAATCCATGCGAAACAATTGATTTAGCTTCAAATCAATGCGATGTTGTAGGTTCAGCTTCAAATCCATGCGGCACATATGATTTAGCTTTAAATACTTGCGTTATAAGTGACATTGTTTCAAATGGAGGCCAAACGAACGAGTTAGCTTCAAATCCATGCGAGACACATGATTTAACTTCTAATCAATGCGATGTAGAAGGTTCAGCTTCAAATCCATACGAAACACATGATTTAGCTACAAATCAATTCGAAGTACAATGCTTAGATTCAAATCCATGCCATACACATGATTTAGCTTCAAATCAATGCGATGTAGTAGGTTCAGCTTCAAATCCATGCGACACATATGATTTAGCTTCAAATACTTGCGATATAAGTGATATAGCTTCAAAAGCTGTAGGAACAAACGAGGTAGCTTCAATTCCATGCGAGACACATGATTTAGCTTCAAATCAATGCGATGTAGAAGGTTCAGCTTCAAATCCATACGAAACACATGATTTAGCTACAAATCAATTCGAAGTACAATGCTTAGATTCAAATCCAAGCGAAACACATGATTCAGCTTCAAATACTTGCGATATAAGTGATGTAGCTTCAGATACAGAGGAAACGAACGAGTTAGCTTCAAATCCATGCGAAACACATGATTCAGCTGCAAATCAATGCGATCTAGAAGGTTTAGTTTCAAATCCATGCCAAACACATGATTTAGCTTCAAATCCATGGGATGTAGAAGGTTTAGCTTCAAATCCATGCGAGACACATTATTTGGCTGCACATCTGTGCGAAGTAGAAGGCTCAGGTTCAAATCCATGCGATTCAAATGGTTCATCTTCAAATACTTGTGAAAGACATGATTTAGCTTCAACTGCATTCGAAACAAACGAGTTAGCTTCAAATCAATGCGATGTATAAGGTTTAGCTTCAAATCCAATGAAACACATGATTTAGCTTCAAATACTTGCGATATAAGTGATATACCTTCAAATGCAGGCGAAACGAACGAGTTAGCTTCAAATCCATGCGAAACACATGATTCAGCTGCAAATCAATGCATGTAGAAGGTTTAGCTTCACATCCATGCGAAACACATTATTTGGCTGGACATCTGTGCGAAGTAGAAGGCTCAGGTTCAAATCCATGCGATTCAAATGGTTCATCTTCAAATACTTGTGAAAGACATGATTTAGCTTCAACTGCATGCGAAACAAACGAGTTAGCTTCAAATCAATGCGATGTAGAAGGTTTAGCTTCAAATCCATGCGAAACACATTATTTGGCTGCACATCAGTGCGAAGTAGAAGGCGCAGGTTCAAATCCATGAGATTCAAATGGTTCATCTTCAAATACTTGTGAAAGACATGATTTAGCTTCAACTGCATGCAAAACAAACGAGTTAGCTTCAAATCAATGCGATGTAGAAGGTTTTGCTTCAAATCCAAGCGAAACACATGATATAGCTTCAAATCAATGCGATGTAGATGGTTTAGCTTCAAATCAACGCGAAACAAATGATTTAGCTTCAAACACTTGGGATATAATTCATATAGCTTCAAATGCAAACGAATCAAATGAGTTAGCTTCAAAATCCATGCGATACACATGATGTAGCTTCAAATCAATGCGAAGTAGAAGCATTAGCTTCAAATCCATGCGGAACAAACGATTGAGCTTCAAACACTTCGGATATAGCTTCATCTGCATGCGAAACAATCGAGTTAGCTTCAAATACATGCGAAACACATGATCTAGCTTCAAACCAATGCGAAGTAGAAGGCTTAGCTTCAAATCAATGCGAAACAAATGGTTTAGATTCAGATACTTGTGATACACATGATTTAGCTTCAAATCCATGAGAAGTAGAAGGCTTAGCTTCAAATCCATGCGAAACACATAATTTTGCTTCAAATCAATGCGATGTAGAAGGTTTAGCTTCTAATCCATGCGAAACACATGATTTAGCTTTAAATCAACTCGAAGTAGAAGGCTTAGCTTCAAATCCATGCGAAACAAATGGTTTAGCTACAAATACTTGTGATATACATTATTTAGCTACAACTGCATGCGAAACAAACGAGTTAACTTCAAATCCATGCGAAACACACGATTTAGCTTCAAATCAATGCGATGTAGAAGGTTTAGCTTCAAATCCGTGCGAAACACATGATTCAGCTGCAAATCAATGCGATGTAGAAGGTTTAGCTTCAAATCCATGCCAAACACGTGATTTAGCTTCAAATCCATGGGATGTTGAAGGTTTAGCTTCAAATCCATGCGAAACAAATGGTTTAGCTACAAATAATCGTGATATAAATTATTTAGCTACAACTGCATGCGAAACAAACGAGTTAACTTCAAATCCATGCGAAACACACGATTTAGCTTCAAATCAATGCGATGTAGAAGGTTTAGCTTCAAATTCAAGCGAAACACATGATTCAGCTTCAAATGCTTGCGATATAAGTGATGTAGCTTCAGATACAGAGAAAACGAACGAGTTAGCTTCAAATCCATGCGAAACACATGATTCAGCTGCAAATCAATGCGATCTAGAAGGTTTAGCTTCAAATCCATGCCAAACACATGATTTAGCTTCAAATCCATGGGATGTAGAAGGTTTAGCTTCAAATCCATGGGATGTAGAAGGTTTAGCTTCAAATCCATGCGAAACACATTATTTGGCTGCACATCAGTGCGAACTAGAAGGCGCAGGTTCAAATCCATGAGATTCAAATGGTTCATCTTCAAATACTTGTGAAAGACATGATTTAGCTTCAACTGCATGCAAAACAAACGAGTTAGCTTCAAATCAATGCGATGTAGAAGGTTTTGCTTCAAATCCAAGCGAAACACATGATATAGCTTCAAATCAATGCGATGTAGATGGTTTAGCTTCAAATCAACGCGAAACAAATGATTTAGCTTCAAACACTTGGGATATAATTGATATAGCTTCAAATGCAAACGAATCAAATGAGTTAGCTTCAAAATCCATGCGATACACATGATGTAGCTTCAAATCAATGCGAAGTAGAAGCATTAGCTTCAAATCCATGCGGAACAAACGATTGACCTTCAAACACTTCGGATATAGCTTCATCTGCATGCGAAACAATCGAGTTAGCTTCAAATACATGCGAAACACATGATCTAGCATCAAACCAATGCGAAGTAGAAGGCTTAGCTTCAAATCAATGCGAAACAAATGGTTTAGATTCAGATACTTGTGATACACATGATTTAGCTTCAAATCCATGAGAAGTAGAAGGCTTAGCTTCAAATCCATGCGAAACACATAATTTAGCTTCAAATCAATGCGATGTAGAAGGTTTAGCTTCTAATCCATGCGAAACACATGATTTAGCTTTAAATCAACTCGAAGTAGAAGGCTTAGCTTCAAATCCATGCGAAACAAATGGTTTAGCTACAAATACTTGTGATATACATTATTTAGCTACAACTGCATGCGAAACAAACGAGTTAACTTCAAATCCATGCGAAACACA
This sequence comes from Megalopta genalis, assembly GCF_051020955.1. Lineage (NCBI taxonomy): Eukaryota > Metazoa > Arthropoda > Insecta > Hymenoptera > Halictidae > Megalopta > Megalopta genalis. The sequence goes on from NW_027477102.1 coordinate 83,188, forward strand.
CGATTTAGCTTCAAATCAATGCGATGTAGAAGGTTTAGCTTCAAATCCGTGCGAAACACATGATTCACCTGCAAATCAATGCGATGTAGAAGGTTTAGCTTCAAATCCATGCCAAACACGTGATTTAGCTTCAAATCCATGGGATGTTGAAGGTTTAGCTTCAAATCCATGCGAGACACATTATTTGGCTGCACATCTGTGCGAAGTAGAAGGCTCAGGTTCAAATCCATGCGATTCAAATGGTTCATCTTCAAATACTTGTGAAAGACATGATTTAGCTTCAACTGCATGCGAAACAAACGAGTTAGCTTCAAATCAATGCGATGTAGAAGGTTTAGCTTCAAATCCATGCGAAACACATTATTTGGCTGCACATCAGTGCGAAGTAGAAGGCGCAGGTTCAAATCCATGAGATTCAAATGGTTCATCTTCAAATACTTGTGAAAGACATGATTTAGCTTCAACTGCATGCAAAACAAACGAGTTAGCTTCAAATCAATGCGATGTAGAAGGTTTTGCTTCAAATCCAAGCGAAACACATGATATAGCTTCAAATCAATGCGATGTAGATGGTTTAGCTTCAAATCAACGCGAAACAAATGATTTAGCTTCAAACACTTGGGATATAATTCATATAGCTTCAAATGCAAACGAATCAAATGAGTTAGCTTCAAAATCCATGCGATACACATGATGTAGCTTCAAATCAATGCGAAGTAGAAGCATTAGCTTCAAATCCATGCGGAACAAACGATTGAGCTTCAAACACTTCGGATATAGCTTCATCTGCATGCGAAACAATCGAGTTAGCTTCAAATACATGCGAAACACATGATCTAGCTTCAAACCAATGCGAAGTAGAAGGCTTAGCTTCAAATCAATGCGAAACAAATGGTTTAGATTCAGATACTTGTGATACACATGATTTAGCTTCAAATCCATGAGAAGTAGAAGGCTTAGCTTCAAATCCATGCGAAACACATAATTTAGCTTCAAATCAATGCGATGTAGAAGGTTTAGCTTCTAATCCATGCGAAACACATGATTTAGCTTTAAATCAACTCGAAGTAGAAGGCTTAGCTTCAAATCCATGCGAAACAAATGGTTTAGCTACAAATACTTGTGATATACATTATTTAGCTACAACTGCATGCGAAACAAACGAGTTAACTTCAAATCCATGCGAAACACACGATTTAGCTTCAAATCAATGCGATGTAGAAGGTTTAGCTTCAAATCCGTGCGAAACACATGATTCAGCTGCAAATCAATGCGATGTAGAAGGTTTAGCTTCAAATCCATGCCAAACACGTGATTTAGCTTCAAATCCATGGGATGTTGAAGGTTTAGCTTCAAATCCATGCGAAACAAATGGTTTAGCTACAAATAATCGTGATATAAATTATTTAGCTACAACTGCATGCGAAACAAACGAGTTAACTTCAAATCCATGCGAAACACACGATTTAGCTTCAAATCAATGCGATGTAGAAGGTTTAGCTTCAAATTCAAGCGAAACACATGATTCAGCTTCAAATGCTTGCGATATAAGTGATGTAGCTTCAGATACAGAGAAAACGAACGAGTTAGCTTCAAATCCATGCGAAACACATGATTCAGCTGCAAATCAATGCGATCTAGAAGGTTTAGCTTCAAATCCATGCCAAACACATGATTTAGCTTCAAATCCATGGGATGTAGAAGGTTTAGCTTCAAATCCATGGGATGTAGAAGGTTTAGCTTCAAATCCATGCGAAACACATTATTTGGCTGCACATCAGTGCGAAGTAGAAGGCGCAGGTTCAAATCCATGAGATTCAAATGGTTCATCTTCAAATACTTGTGAAAGACATGATTTAGCTTCAACTGCATGCAAAACAAACGAGTTAGCTTCAAATCAATGCGATGTAGAAGGTTTTGCTTCAAATCCAAGCGAAACACATGATATAGCTTCAAATCAATGCGATGTAGATGGTTTAGCTTCAAATCAACGCGAAACAAATGATTTAGCTTCAAACACTTGGGATATAATTGATATAGCTTCAAATGCAAACGAATCAAATGAGTTAGCTTCAAAATCCATGCGATACACATGATGTAGCTTCAAATCAATGCGAAGTAGAAGCATTAGCTTCAAATCCATGCGGAACAAACGATTGACCTTCAAACACTTCGGATATAGCTTCATCTGCATGCGAAACAATCGAGTTAGCTTCAAATACATGCGAAACACATGATCTAGCATCAAACCAATGCGAAGTAGAAGGCTTAGCTTCAAATCAATGCGAAACAAATGGTTTAGATTCAGATACTTGTGATACACATGATTTAGCTTCAAATCCATGAGAAGTAGAAGGCTTAGCTTCAAATCCATGCGAAACACATAATTTAGCTTCAAATCAATGCGATGTAGAAGGTTTAGCTTCTAATCCATGCGAAACACATGATTTAGCTTTAAATCAACTCGAAGTAGAAGGCTTAGCTTCAAATCCATGCGAAACAAATGGTTTAGCTACAAATACTTGTGATATACATTATTTAGCTACAACTGCATGCGAAACAAACGAGTTAACTTCAAATCCATGCGAAACACACGATTTAGCTTCAAATCAATGCGATGTAGAAGGTTTAGCTTCAAATCCGTGCGAAACACATGATTCAGCTGCAAATCAATGCGATGTAGAAGGTTTAGCTTCAAATCCATGCCAAACACGTGATTTAGCTTCAAATCCATGGGATGTTGAAGGTTTAGCTTCAAATCCATGCGAGACACATTATTTGGCTGCACATCTGTGCGAAGTAGAAGGCTCAGGTTCAAATCCATGCGATTCAAATGGTTCATCTTCAAATACTTGTGAAAGACATGATTTAGCTTCAACTGCATGCGAAACAAACGAGTTAGCTTCAAATCAATGCGATGTATAAGGTTTAGCTTCAAATCCAATGAAACACATGATTTAGCTTCAAATACTTGCGATATAAGTGATATACCTTCAAATGCAGGCGAAACGAACGAGTTAGCTTCAAATCCATGCGAAACACATGATTCAGCTGCAAATCAATGCATGTAGAAGGTTTAGCTTCACATCCATGCGAAACACATTATTTGGCTGGACATCTGTGCGAAGTAGAAGGCTCAGGTTCAAATCCATGCGATTCAAATGGTTCATCTTCAAATACTTGTGAAAGACATGATTTAGCTTCAACTGCATGCGAAACAAACGAGTTAGCTTCAAATCAATGCGATGTAGAAGGTTTAGCTTCAAATCCATGCGAAACACATTATTTGGCTGCACATCAGTGCGAAGTAGAAGGCGCAGGTTCAAATCCATGAGATTCAAATGGTTCATCTTCAAATACTTGTGAAAGACATGATTTAGCTTCAACTGCATGCAAAACAAACGAGTTAGCTTCAAATCAATGCGATGTAGAAGGTTTTGCTTCAAATCCAAGCGAAACACATGATATAGCTTCAAATCAATGCGATGTAGATGGTTTAGCTTCAAATCAACGCGAAACAAATGATTTAGCTTCAAACACTTGGGATATAATTCATATAGCTTCAAATGCAAACGAATCAAATGAGTTAGCTTCAAAATCCATGCGATACACATGATGTAGCTTCAAATCAATGCGAAGTAGAAGCATTAGCTTCAAATCCATGCGGAACAAACGATTGAGCTTCAAACACTTCGGATATAGCTTCATCTGCATGCGAAACAATCGAGTTAGCTTCAAATACATGCGAAACACATGATCTAGCTTCAAACCAATGCGAAGTAGAAGGCTTAGCTTCAAATCAATGCGAAACAAATGGTTTAGATTCAGATACTTGTGATACACATGATTTAGCTTCAAATCCATGAGAAGTAGAAGGCTTAGCTTCAAATCCATGCGAAACACATAATTTAGCTTCAAATCAATGCGATGTAGAAGGTTTAGCTTCTAATCCATGCGAAACACATGATTTAGCTTTAAATCAACTCGAAGTAGAAGGCTTAGCTTCAAATCCATGCGAAACAAATGGTTTAGCTACAAATACTTGTGATATACATTATTTAGCTACAACTGCATGCGAAACAAACGAGTTAACTTCAAATCCATGCGAAACACACGATTTAGCTTCAAATCAATGCGATGTAGAAGGTTTAGCTTCAAATCCGTGCGAAACACATGATTCAGCTGCAAATCAATGCGATGTAGAAGGTTTAGCTTCAAATCCATGCCAAACACGTGATTTAGCTTCAAATCCATGGGATGTTGAAGGTTTAGCTTCAAATCCATGCGAAACAAATGGTTTAGCTACAAATAATCGTGATATAAATTATTTAGCTACAACTGCATGCGAAACAAACGAGTTAACTTCAAATCCATGCGAAACACACGATTTAGCTTCAAATCAATGCGATGTAGAAGGTTTAGCTTCAAATTCAAGCGAAACACATGATTCAGCTTCAAATGCTTGCGATATAAGTGATGTAGCTTCAGATACAGAGAAAACGAACGAGTTAGCTTCAAATCCATGCGAAACACATGATTCAGCTGCAAATCAATGCGATCTAGAAGGTTTAGCTTCAAATCCATGCCAAACACATGATTTAGCTTCAAATCCATGGGATGTAGAAGGTTTAGCTTCAAATCCATGGGATGTAGAAGGTTTAGCTTCAAATCCATGCGAGACACATTATTTGGCTGCACATCTGTGCGAAGTAGAAGGCTCAGGTTCAAATCCATGTGATTCAAATGGTTCATCTTCAAATACTTGTGAAAGACACGATTTAGCTTCAACTGCATGCGACACAAACGAGTTAGCTTCAAATCAATGCGATGTAGAAGGTTTTGCTTCAAATCCAAGCGAAACACATGATTTAGTTTCAAATACTTGCGATATAAGTGATATACCTTCAAATGCAGGCGAAACGAACGAGTTAGCTTCAAATCCATGCGAAACAAATGGTTTAGCTACAAATCAATGCGATGTAGAAGGTTTAGCTTCAAATCCATGCGAAACGAATGATTTAGTTTCAAATACTAGCGAATACATGTGATGTGGGTTAAACTGCATGCGAAACAAACGAGTTAGCTTCAAATCCATGCGATACTAGTGGTTAAGCTTCAAACACTTGTTATATACATGATTTAGCACCAAGTGCATGCAAAACAAACGAGTTAGCTTCAAAATCAAGCGATACACATGATTTAGCTTCAAATTCATGCGAATCACATGGTTTAGCTTCATAGCTTCATATTCTCGCGAAACAGATTCATATACTTGTGATATACATGATTTGGCTTGAACTGCATTCGTAGTAAACGAGTTATCTTCAAATACAAGCAAAACACATGATATAGCTTCATATCAATGCGAAGTAGAAGGCTTAGCTTCAAATCCATGCGAAACGAATGACTTAGCTTCAAATACTTGCGGTATAAATGTAATAGCTTCAACTGCATGCGAAACAAACGAGTTACCTTCAAATCCACGCGAAACAAATGATTTAGCTTCAAATCAATGCGATGTAGAAGGCTTAGTTTCAAATCCATGCGGAACAAATGGTTTTGCTTCAACTACTAGTAACATACATGATTTTGCTTCAAGTGCATGCGAAACAAGCGAGATAGCACCAAATCCATGCGAAAAAAATGATTTAGTTACAAATCAATGCGAAGTAGAAGGCGTAGTTTCACATCTATGCGAAACAAATGATTTAGCTTCAAACACTTGGGATATAGGTGATATAGCTTCAAATGCAGACGATTCAAACGAGTTAGCTTCAAAATGCATGCGATAAACATGATTTAGCTTCAAATCAATGCGAAGTAGAAGGCTTAGCTTCAAATACATGTGAAACAGATGATTTAGGTTCAGTTACTTGCGATATAAGTGATATAGCTTCAAATGCAGGAGAAACAAACGAGTTAGCTCCAAATACATGCGAGACAAATGATTTAGCTTCAAATCAATGCGAAGTAGAAGTATAGCTTCATATCCACGAGAAACAATTGGTTTAGCCTCAAATATTAGTGATACACATGATTTAGCTTCAACTGCATGCGAAACAAACGAGGTAGCTTCAAATCCAAGCGAAACACATGATTTAGCTTAATATTCTTACGAAACGAATGGCTTTGCTTCAGATACTTGTGATATACATGATTTCGTTTCAACTGTATGTGAAGCAAACGTGTCAACTTCAAATCCAAGCGAAACAGATGATTTAGCTTCTAATGAATGCGAAGTAGAAGGATTAGCTTCAAATCCATGCGACACGAATGATTTATTTTCAAATACTTGCGAATATAAGGGATACTGCTTCACATGCATGCGAAACAAACGAGTTAGCTTCAAATCCAAGCGAAACACATGATCTAGGTTCAAATCAATACGAAGTAGAAGGCTTGGCTTCAAATCCATGCGAAACCTGTGATTTATCTTCAAATACTTGCGAAAATACGGGATACTGCTTCAAATGCATGCGAAACAAACGAGTTAGCTTCAAATTCATGCGAAACACATGGTTTAGCTTCATATTTTTACGCAACAAATGGCTTTGCTTCAGATACTTGTGATATACATGATTTAGCTTCTAATCAATGCGATGTAGAAGGTTCAGCTTCAAATCCATACGAAACACATGATTTAGCTTCAAATCAATTCGAAGTACAATGCTTAGATTCAAATCCATGCGAAACAAATGATTTAGCTTCAAATGATTGCGAAGTAGAAGGCTTAGCTTCAAATCCATGCAAAACAAATGGTTTAGCTACAAATACTCGTGATATACATTATTTAGCTACAACTGCATGCGAAACGAACGAGTTAGCTTCAAATCCATGCGATACACATGATTTAGCTTCAAATCAATGCGATGTGAAAGGGTTAGCTTCAAATCCATGCGATACACAAGATTTAGCTTCAAATCAATGCGATGTAGAAGGTTTAGCTTCAAATCCACGCGAAACAAATGATGTAGCTTCAAACACTTGGGGTATAAGTGATATAGCTTCAAATGCAGACTAATCAAACGAGTTAGCTTCAAAATCCACGCGATACACATGATTTAGCTTCAAATACTTGCGATATAAGTGATGTAGGTTCAACTGCAGGCGAAACGAATGAGTTAGCTTCAAATCCATGCGAAACACGTGATTTAGCTGCAAATCAATGTGATGTAGATGGTTTAGCTTCAAATCCATGCGATACACAAGATTTAGCTTCAAATCAATGCGAAGTAGAAGGCGTAGCTTCAAATCCATGCAAAACAAATGGGTTAACTACAAATACTTGTGATAAACATTATTTAGCTACAACTGCATGCGAAACTAACGAGTTAGCATCAAATCCATTCGAAATAAATGATTTAGCTTCAAATGAATGCGAAGTAGAAGGCTTGGCTTCAAATCCATGCAAAACAAATAGTTTAACTACAAATACTTGTGATAAACATTATTTAGCTGCAACTGCATGCGAAACAAACGAGTTAACTTCAAATCCATGAGATACACATGATTTAGCTTCAAATCAATGCAAATGTAGAAGGTTTAGCTTCAAATCCATGCCATACACATGATTTAGCTTCAAATCAATGCGATGTAGTAGGTTCAGCTTCAAATCCATGCGACACATATGATTTAGCTTCAAATACTTGCGATATAAGTGATATAGCTTCAAAAGCTGTAGGAACAAACGAGGTAGCTTCAATTCCATGCGAGACACATGATTTAGCTTCAAATCAATGCGATGTAGAAGGTTCAGCTTCAAATCCATACGAAACACATGATTTAGCTTCAAATCAATTCGAAGTACAATGCTTAGATTCAAATCCATGCGAAACAAATGATTTAGCTTCAAATGATTGCGAAGTAGAAGGCTTAGCTTCAAATCCATGCAAAACAAATGGTTTAGCTACAAATACTTGTGATATACATTATTTAGCTACAACTGCATGCGAAACGAACGAGTTAGCTTCAAATCCATGCGATACACATGATTTAGCTTCAAATCAATGCGATGTGAAAGGTTTAGCTTCAAATCCATGCGATACACAAGATTTAGCTTCAAATCAATGCGATGTAGAAGGTTTAGCTTCAAATCCACGCGAAACAAATGATGTAGCTTCAAACACTTGGGGTATAAGTGATATAGCTTCAAATGCAGACTAATCAAACGAGTTAGCTTCAAAATCCACGCGATACACATGATTTAGCTTCAAATACTTGCGACATAAGTGATGTAGGTTCAACTGCAGGCGAAACGAACGAGTTAGCTTCAAATCCATGCGAAACACGTGATTTAGCTGCAAATCAATGTGATGTAGAAGGTTTAGCTTCAAATCCATGCCATACACAAGATTTAGCTTCAAATCAATGCGATGAAGTAGGTTCAGCTTCAAATCCATGCGACACATATGATTTAGCTTCAAATACTTGCGATATAAGTGATATAGCTTTAAAAGCTGTAGGAACAAACGAGGTAGCTTCAATTCTATGCGAGACACATGATTTAGCTTCAAATCAATGCGATGTAGAAGGTTTAGCTTCAAATTCAAGCGTAACACATGATTTAGCTTCAAATACTTGCGATATAAGTGATATAGCTTCGAATAGAGGCGAAACGAACGAGTTAGCTTCAAATCCATGCGAAACACATGATTCAGCTGCAAATCAATTCAATGTAGAAGGTTTAGCTTCAAATCCATACGAAACACATTATTTAGCTGCAAATCAGTGCGAAGTAGAAGGCTCGGGTTCAAATCAATGCAATTCAAATGGTTCATCTTCAAATACTTGTGAAAGACATGATTTAGCTTCAACTGCATGCGAAACACATGATTTAGCTTCAAATCAATGCGATGTAGGAGGTTTAGCTTCAAATCCATGCAAAACACGTGATTTATCTTCCAATTAATGCCAAGTAGAAGGCTTATCTTCAAATCCATGCGAATCAAATGGTTTAGCTTCAAATACTTGTGATATACGTTATTTAGATTTAACTGCATGCGCAACGAACGTGTTAGCTTCTAATCCATGCGAAACACATGATTTAGCTGCAAATCAATGCGATGAAGAAGGTTTAGCGTCAAATCCATGCGAAACAAATGATATAGCTTCAAACACTTGGGGTGTAAGTGATATAGCTTCAAATGAAGACTAATCAAACGAGTTAGCTTCAAAATCCCCGCGATACACATGATTTAGCTTCAAATACTAGCGATATAAGTGATGTAGATTCAACTGCAGGCGAATTCGAACGAGTTAGCTTCAAATCCATGCGAAACGCATGATTTAGCTGCAAATCAATGCGATGTAGAAGGTTTAGCTTCCAAACAATAAGAGGTAGAAGGTTTAGCTTCAAATCAATAGAATGTAGTGGGTTTAGCTTCAAATCAATGCGATATAGAAGGTTTAGCTTCAAATCCATACGAAACACATGATTTAGCTTCAAATCAATTTGAAGGACAAGGCTTAGATTCAAATCCATGCGAAACAATTGATTTAGCTTCAAATCAATGCGATGTTGTAGGTTCAGCTTCAAATCCATGCGGCACATATGATTTAGCTTTAAATACTTGCGTTATAAGTGACATTGTTTCAAATGGAGGCCAAACGAACGAGTTAGCTTCAAATCCATGCGAGACACATGATTTAACTTCTAATCAATGCGATGTAGAAGGTTCAGCTTCAAATCCATACGAAACACATGATTTAGCTACAAATCAATTCGAAGTACAATGCTTAGATTCAAATCCATGCCATACACATGATTTTGCTTCAAATCAATGCGATGTAGTAGGTTCAGCTTCAAATCCATGCGACACATATGATTTAGCTTCAAATACTTGCGATATAAGTGATATAGCTTCAAAAGCTGTAGGAACAAACGAGGTAGCTTCAATTCCATGCGAGACACATGATTTAGCTTCAAATCAATGCGATGTAGAAGGTTCAGCTTCAAATCCATACGAAACACATGATTTAGCTACAAATCAATTCGAAGTACAATGCTTAGATTCAAATCCAAGCGAAACACATGATTCAGCTTCAAATACTTGCGATATAAGTGATGTAGCTTCAGATACAGAGGAAACGAACGAGTTAGCTTCAAATCCATGCGAAACACATGATTCAGCTGCAAATCAATGCGATCTAGAAGGTTTAGTTTCAAATCCATGCCAAACACATGATTTAGCTTTCAAATCCATGGGATGTAGAAGGTTTAGCTTCAAATCCATGCGAGACACATTATTTGGCTGCACATCTGTGCGAAGTAGAAGGCTCAGGTTCAAATCCATGCGATTCAAATGGTTCATCTTCAAATACTTGTGAAAGAAATGATTTAGCTTCAACTGCATTCGAAACAAACGAGTTAGCTTCAAATCAATGCGATGTATAAGGTTTAGCTTCAAATCCAATGAAACACATGATTTAGCTTCAAATACTTGCGATATAAGTGATATACCTTCAAATGCAGGCGAAACGAACGAGTTAGCTTCAAATCCATGCGAATCACATGATTCAGCTGCAAATCAATGCATGTAGAAGGTTTAGCTTCACATCCATGCGAAACACATTATTTGGCTGGACATCTGTGCGAAGTAGAAGGCTCAGGTTCAAATCCATGCGATTCAAATGGTTCATCTTCAAATACTTGTGAAAGACATGATTTAGCTTCAACTGCATGCGAAACAAACGAGTTAGCTTCAAATCAATGCGATGTAGAAGGTTTAGCTTCAAATCCATGCGAACACATTATTTGGCTGCACATCAGTGCGAAGTAGAAGGCGCAGGTTCAAATCCATGAGATTCAAATGGTTCATCTTCAAATACTTGTGAAAGACATGATTTAGCTTCAACTGCATGCAAAACAAACGAGTTAGCTTCAAATCAATGCGATGTAGAAGGTTTTGCTTCAAATCCAAGCGAAACACATGATATAGCTTCAAATCAATGCGATGTAGATGGTTTAGCTTCAAATCAACGCGAAACAAATGATTTAGCTTCAAACACTTGGGATATAATTCATATAGCTTCAAATGCAAACGAATCAAATGAGTTAGCTTCAAAATCCATGCGATACACATGATGTAGCTTCAAATCAATGCGAAGTAGAAGCATTAGCTTCAAATCCATGCGGAACAAACGATTGAGCTTCAAACACTTCGGATATAGCTTCATCTGCATGCGAAACAATCGAGTTAGCTTCAAATACATGCGAAACACATGATCTAGCTTCAAACCAATGCGAAGTAGAAGGCTTAGCTTCAAATCAATGCGAAACAAATGGTTTAGATTCAGATACTTGTGATACACATGATTTAGCTTCAAATCCATGAGAAGTAGAAGGCTTAGCTTCAAATCCATGCGAAACACATAATTTAGCTTCAAATCAATGCGATGTAGAAGGTTTAGCTTCTAATCCATGCGAAACACATGATTTAGCTTTAAATCAACTCGAAGTAGAAGGCTTAGCTTCAAATCCATGCGAAACAAATGGTTTAGCTACAAATACTTGTGATATACATTATTTAGCTACAACTGCATGCGAAACAAACGAGTTAACTTCAAATCCATGCGAAACACACGATTTAGCTTCAAATCAATGCGATGTAGAAGGTTTAGCTTCAAATCCGTGCGAAACACATGATTCAGCTGCAAATCAATGCGATGTAGAAGGTTTAGCTTCAAATCCATGCCAAACACGTGATTTAGCTTCAAATCCATGGGATGTTGAAGGTTTAGCTTCAAATCCATGCGAAACAAATGGTTTAGCTACAAATAATCGTGATATAAATTATTTAGCTACAACTGCATGCGAAACAAACGAGTTAACTTCAAATCCATGCGAAACACACGATTTAGCTTCAAATCAATGCGATGTAGAAGGTTTAGCTTCAAATTCAAGCGAAACACATGATTCAGCTTCAAATGCTTGCGATATAAGTGATGTAGCTTCAGATACAGAGAAAACGAACGAGTTAGCTTCAAATCCATGCGAAACACATGATTCAGCTGCAAATCAATGCGATCTAGAAGGTTTAGCTTCAAATCCATGCCAAACACATGATTTAGCTTCAAATCCATGGGATGTAGAAGGTTTAGCTTCAAATCCATGGGATGTAGAAGGTTTAGCTTCAAATCCATGCGAAACACATTATTTGGCTGCACATCAGTGCGAAGTAGAAGGCGCAGGTTCAAATCCATGAGATTCAAATGGTTCATCTTCAAATACTTGTGAAAGACATGATTTAGCTTCAACTGCATGCAAAACAAACGAGTTAGCTTCAAATCAATGCGATGTAGAAGGTTTTGCTTCAAATCCAAGCGAAACACATGATATAGCTTCAAATCAATGCGATGTAGATGGTTTAGCTTCAAATCAACGCGAAACAAATGATTTAGCTTCAAACACTTGGGATATAATTCATATAGCTTCAAATGCAAACGAATCAAATGAGTTAGCTTCAAAATCCATGCGATACACATGATGTAGCTTCAAATCAATGCGAAGTAGAAGCATTAGCTTCAAATCCATGCGGAACAAACGATTGAGCTTCAAACACTTCGGATATAGCTTCATCTGCATGCGAAACAATCGAGTTAGCTTCAAATACATGCGAAACACATGATCTAGCTTCAAACCAATGCGAAGTAGAAGGCTTAGCTTCAAATCAATGCGAAACAAATGGTTTAGATTCAGATACTTGTGATACACATGATTTAGCTTCAAATCCATGAGAAGTAGAAGGCTTAGCTTCAAATCCAAGCGAAACACATAATTTAGCTTCAAATCAATGCGATGTAGAAGGTTTAGCTTCTAATCCATGCGAAACACATGATTTAGCTTTAAATCAACTCGAAGTAGAAGGCTTAGCTTCAAATCCATGCGAAACAAATGGTTTAGCTACAAATACTTGTGATATACATTATTTAGCTACAACTGCATGCGAAACAAACGAGTTAACTTCAAATCCATGCGAAACACACGATTTAGCTTCAAATCAATGCGATGTAGAAGGTTTAGCTTCAAATCCGTGCGAAACACATGATTCAGCTGCAAATCAATGCGATGTAGAAGGTTTAGCTTCAAATCCATGCCAAACACGTGATTTAGCTTCAAATCCATGGGATGTTGAAGGTTTAGCTTCAAATCCATGCGAAACAAATGGTTTAGCTACAAATAATCGTGATATAAATTATTTAGCTACAACTGCATGCGAAACAAACGAGTTAACTTCAAATCCATGCGAAACACACGATTTAGCTTCAACTGCATGCGAAACAAACGAGTTAGCTTCAAATCAATGCGATGTATAAGGTTTAGCTTCAAATCCAATGAAACACATGATTTAGCTTCAAATACTTGCGATATAAGTGATATACCTTCAAATGCAGGCGAAACGAACGAGTTAGCTTCAAATCCATGCGAAACACATGATTCAGCTGCAAATCAATGCATGTAGAAGGTTTAGCTTCACATCCATGCGAAACACATTATTTGGCTGGACATGTGTGCGAAGTAGAAGGCTCAGGTTCAAATCCATGCGATTCAAATGGTTCATCTTCAAATACTTGTGAAAGACATGATTTAGCTTCAACTGCATGCGAAACAAACGAGTTAGCTTCAAATCAATGCGATGTAGAAGGTTTAGCTTCAAATCCATGCGAAACACATTATTTGGCTGCACATCAGTGCGAAGTAGAAGGCGCAGGTTCAAATCCATGAGATTCAAATGGTTCATCTTCAAATACTTGTGAAAGACATGATTTAGCTTCAACTGCATGCAAAACAAACGAGTTAGCTTCAAATCAATGCGATGTAGAAGGTTTTGCTTCAAATCCAAGCGAAACACATGATATAGCTTCAAATCAATGCGATGTAGATGGTTTAGCTTCAAATCAACGCGAAACAAATGATTTAGCTTCAAACACTTGGGATATAATTCATATAGCTTCAAATGCAAACGAATCAAATGAGTTAGCTTCAAAATCCATGCGATACACATGATGTAGCTTCAAATCAATGCGAAGTAGAAGCATTAGCTTCAAATCCATGCGGAACAAACGATTGAGCTTCAAACACTTCGGATATAGCTTCATCTGCATGCGAAACAATCGAGTTAGCTTCAAATACATGCGAAACACATGATCTAGCTTCAAACCAATGCGAAGTAGAAGGCTTAGCTTCAAATCAATGCGAAACAAATGGTTTAGATTCAGATACTTGTGATACACATGATTTAGCTTCAAATCCATGAGAAGTAGAAGGCTTAGCTTCAAATCCATGCGAAACACATAATTTAGCTTCAAATCAATGCGATGTAGAAGGTTTAGCTTCTAATCCATGCGAAACACATGATTTAGCTTTAAATCAACTCGAAGTAGAAGGCTTAGCTTCAAATCCATGCGAAACAAATGGTTTAGCTACAAATACTTGTGATATACATTATTTAGCTACAACTGCATGCGAAACAAACGAGTTAACTTCAAATCCATGCGAAACACACGATTTAGCTTCAAATCAATGCGATGTAGAAGGTTTAGCTTCAAATCCGTGCGAAACACATGATTCAGCTGCAAATCAATGCGATGTAGAAGGTTTAGCTTCAAATCCATGCCAAACACGTGATTTAGCTTCAAATCCATGGGATGTTGAAGGTTTAGCTTCAAATCCATGCGAAACAAATGGTTTAGCTACAAATAATCGTGATATAAATTATTTAGCTACAACTGCATGCGAAACAAACGAGTTAACTTCAAATCCATGCGAAACACACGATTTAGCTTCAAATCAATGCGATGTAGAAGGTTTAGCTTCAAATTCAAGCGAAACACATGATTCAGCTTCAAATGCTTGCGATATAAGTGATGTAGCTTCAGATACAGAGAAAACGAACGAGTTAGCTTCAAATCCATGCGAAACACATGATTCAGCTGCAAATCAATGCGATCTAGAAGGTTTAGCTTCAAATCCATGCCAAACACATGATTTAGCTTCAAATCCATGGGATGTAGAAGGTTTAGCTTCAAATCCATGGGATGTAGAAGGTTTAGCTTCAAATCCATGCGAGACACATTATTTGGCTGCACATCTGTGCGAAGTAGAAGGCTCAGGTTCAAATCCATGTGATTCAAATGGTTCATCTTCAAATACTTGTGAAAGACACGATTTAGCTTCAACTGCATGCGACACAAACGAGTTAGCTTCAAATCAATGCGATGTAGAAGGTTTTGCTTCAAATCCAAGCGAAACACATGATTTAGTTTCAAATACTTGCGATATAAGTGATATACCTTCAAATGCAGGCGAAACGAACGAGTTAGCTTCAAATCCATGCGAAACAAATGGTTTAGCTACAAATCAATGCGATGTAGAAGGTTTAGCTTCAAATCCATGCGAAACGAATGATTTAGTTTCAAATACTAGCGAATACATGTGATGTGGGTTAAACTGCATGCGAAACAAACGAGTTAGCTTCAAATCCATGCGATACTAGTGGTTAAGCTTCAAACACTTGTTATATACATGATTTAGCACCAAGTGCATGCAAAAACAAACGAGTTAGCTTCAAAATCAAGCGATACACATGATTTAGCTTCAAATTCATGCGAATCACATGGTTTAGCTTCATAGCTTCATATTCTCGCGAAACAGATTCATATACTTGTGATATACATGATTTGGCTTGAACTGCATTCGTAGTAAACGAGTTATCTTCAAATACAAGCAAAACACATGATATAGCTTCATATCAATGCGAAGTAGAAGGCTTAGCTTCAAATCCATGCGAAACGAATGACTTAGCTTCAAATACTTGCGGTATAAATGTAATAGCTTCAAC